>NC_081233.1:9850733-9970733 GCF_902713425.1 Acipenser ruthenus | reverse complement strand
TCCCCTGCGTTGTCAAGCCGCTGACAGGAACACTGTGTCTGCAATGCAAGGGCCGGGCAGTAAAACCATGCAAAGAATATGAAACACACAGCGATAGGGCTGTCGGGTTTAATTAGGATAACTGTTACCAAAAAAATAAATAAAACCAGACCAGAAAAACGTACACACGATCATGGGGAATTCGACATTCAAATATATTATTCTGGGGTGTCTTCAGCGCTCTAGTGGTAGACCAGGAAACAGTCTCAGTTTACTGACCAGTGGGTTTAGATTCTCCACATATGCGTTATAGAATAGATATATAGCCCGTTGTGGTATCGATGAAAGCGCCTCGCTGCACCCCGACTCCGACAGGGGGGCGTGTGCTGCCACCTGCAGGAGCAGAGCGGTAAGACACCAGATAAGTCTGCCATTCATTTAACGAGAGTATGGCGTCCCAACCTCCGTCCAGGGACCCCACCTGTGTCTGCTGGTTTTCATTCCATCTGAGCTCTCAATTACTCAACTAGACCCTGAATTGAAATGATCACTTGCTTAATTAGACCTTTTTAATTGTTCTCGGCTCAAAGTTGCAGAGTTCAAGTTACTTATAAAATGTTCTAGCTAACGTGAAATCTGCAGCTGTGCGAGAGCTGAAAACAAACAAGACGGTCTAATTAAAGCACATTATCAGTTCAATTAAGAGTCTGTCTGGTTAAGTAATAGAGCGCTCAGTTGGAATGTAGGGGTCCCCCCCGGACCAGGCTGGGAAACCCCGTGTTAACAATGCATTTCCATTCAGGCATATTGACTGACTACCACAAGGGGGTCCTTACAGCATGGAAAACAAGCATTTGAGACAGGCGGAGGGGTGGGGCGCTGGGTTCATTGCTTTGAGCTCTTTGATGAAGTTATGTTTAATACACAAAACAAGTAAGACTTGACAATAAGAATATGAAGAATGAATCGTGAGAAAAACGCGTTTTACCCGTTTCCCAAGGGCCCGGTTTAAGAACCAAGTGAACAGCATCTGGAAGAGTTTTGGCAGATTCGTGTCTTTACTGTTCCGTGGCCAAACTGGGAGAGTCGAACCAAAAAATAAAATAAAATAAAAATAAAATGTTGTATTATTTCATAAAGCAACAACGGGCTTTGTTTTGGACAAGGGAATGATGACGTCAGAGTACCGGTTGCCTCTAAGTCGCCTTGGATAAAGGCGTCTGCTAAATAAACTAATAATAATAATAATAATAAGTATAGATAAATCATCGCTTCACTTATCTTTTTCACTGTCATACATTTAATGATGCAGTATAAATATAAAACAGACATTTCTATAGCTCCCTGATAGATAGATAGATATTCTGCACGGTTCTTGCGTGGCTCTTCTCAATGAAGATGGGGGAGGGTACGTTTCGTGCTCTTGTTTTTACAGGGCGCTGTAGAGACTGGGAGGGCTATCTTTGAACACGTTGCAGTATTCCATAGTACAGCTAGGGGGCGTCAGTGTACACCGTAAGAAACCGCAGTTGCATTGCGAGGTTTTGTTTCATTGCAGGCTGACATTAGCAGACTTGCGATCCCTCCCTATGTATTTAACGGGGGGAGGTTTCAAGATTATAAACATGAAGGTAACTAATAATAACCACCAACTGCCTAAACATGCTGTCATTACCCTGCACCTTAATACTAATGAGCCCCAGTGTAAACACTTCCCTCTCAGCTCTGCAGCGCTGTCATTACCAGCACCTTCATAATAATGAACCCCAGTCTAAACACTCCACTCTCAGCTCTCCAGTGCTGTCATTACCAGCACCTTCATAATAATGAACCCCAGTCTAAACACTCCACTCTCAGCTCTGCAGCGCTGTCATTACCAACACCTTCATAATAATGAACCCCAGTCTAAACACTCCACTCTCAGCTCTCCAGCGCTGTCATTACCAGCACCTTCATAATAATGAACCCAGTCTATAATACTCCCCTCTCAGCTCTCCAGCGCCGTCATTACCAGCACCTTCATAATAATGAACCCCAGTCTAAACACTCCACTCTCAGCTCTGCAGCGCTGTCATTACCAACACCTTCATAATAATGAACCCCAGTCTAAACACTCCACTCTCAGCTCTCCAGCGCTGTCATTACCAGCACCTTCATAATAATGAGCACTACTCCAAAGTGCTCGATTCTCAGCCCGTGTGTGTGTGCTTGCGTCACTGTGTGTGCGTGAAGGGGGGCAGGGTTAGTTCAAAATGTACTTACCAAAAGTCTTGACTGCATGTACATGAAAAGCCATAAAAAGTTTTTACACTGTAGTAAAAAAAAATAAAAAAGAACACCTGCATTTCACCGCATGTCTGTTTCCCTGCACTGCTGAAATAAAACGTGTAACTTTATACCACACCTGGGATAATACCACACACACACACCCACACGCAAACTGACACCCCCCCACAAACACTGACACCCCCCCCACACACACACTGACCGCCCCCCCCCCCCACACAACCCTGAACACAAAGCTCTTAGAGACACTCTGGTTTCCAGTCTCCTCCACTGGGATCCCATTAAAATCCCAGTTTAGTACCCGGAATCAACCCCAGTTTAGCCCATTGTTACCAGCGCCCCTCGATACAGAATCACTGCATTCCCACTGTCTGTCTGTCTGTCTGTCTGCATTGCTTCCCTATACTTGTGCTACCATTGCCTCTTAATATAATACAGAACCACTGCAGTGCCACTGCCTGTCTCTCTGCATTGATCTTCAATGGCAATGCAGACACACAGACCCACAGTGAAACTACAATAGCAACGCATTGAGGGGCAATGGAAGCACAAGCACAGGGCAGCTTCAATGGGGTGAGGCTGGCCATTGGTAGAGTGGGACCACAGTGGGAACGTTTTGTGACATTCGATGGTACCAGTGCAGTGATAGATAGGCTGTGTGCGATCGTACCAGGAGGGCTGTCTGTCTGTCTGCCTGTTATGTATTCCCAATCCATTGTGCAGTTTGCTGGTAATGCTGTGCTTAGACTGGAATGGGATCTCAATGGGATTTTCCACTCCAGTGTGTTTCATCACATAAGCAGTTAGATCCAGGTGATTGCCTTGCAGTAACAATGCATGTGTTCTGAGACACATCTCATTAGTACTGGATCAATATCTCCTTTTACAGCAAGTGTCAGGGAGCAATCAATAATCCACCAAATTAGCAGCCCCCACCCCCACCACCACAGGAACATAAGAACATTTATAAGCATGAGGATTAATCTCAGAAATGTGTCAAATAGGGTCTTAAAGGATCCCAGTGATTCTGCCTCAACAGCGTGGCTAGGCAGCCCATTCCACCCCCTCACCCCTCTCTCCACCTCGGTCCTAAGTCTGTCTCCACTTTCCAACTGTGTGTCCTCTGGTCCCGGTTTCTGTGCCACACAGCGTTGGAAATAAGACTCCTGTCGCACAGCAGTTTCACCCATTCCAGGTTTTACTAGCAGTTTGATTAGCCCCAGTGGTGTCTAGGAAACAAAAGGCGAAGCTCACAGTAAAACCTGGAATGGATCAAACTGCTATGCAATGCAAATATTATACCGCGGCCGTTCCATTAAAGGGGGGGGGGGATGAACTCCCACAGTAAAGATTTCATTTCTGCCTCAATTCCCCGTCCTGTCCTTTGGGTGGTGTAGTCGGTTGCTTCATCTTTATATGGCCTCCCTCAGTGTGCGGCTATAAATCACTCTCCTGCTTCTTTAATGAGTCACCTTCGAGGTAGCGGCTGCACGCCTCAGGCTAAACCCCCACCCAGGTAGGGAATGCTCCAGACTCCCCGCTTCCCCCCCCCACCCTTGCAGGGGAGAGCGATAGCAGCTGTCTGGTCGACCCTGGAGGTGTGAGAGCAGACAGACAGAAAGGAGAGGGGAGGGGGAGGAAGGTAAAGTTAATGCACTTTAACCTTTCTCATCTTAACAATTCTCTAAGGGACTACTTTGCAACAAGTAATGGGACACACACACACACACACACACACACACACACACACACAGTACAAAAACTGACAGCGCCTTCGGTTGAAGTCATGTGTCGCCGCTGTGCGAAGCTCGTTTTAACAGAATGCTGCTCGTTGCGATTTTGATTACTGGTGTGCTGGAACTGAGTGAAAGGGAACGGGAATTGGGAATTGATTTTAAAAACGGGAATGGGAGTCTCGAGGGATCAGCTCCGTCTCCCAGTCCGCTCACGTTCATCCCGAGCACGCTCGACTAGACAGATGCGGGGGGGAGGTGGTGCCTGTGGTTCTTGTCCAATCCTGGCACAGCCTGAGGGGCGCGTTACAGGGTTTGAAGCAGACCTCGCCATCAGGGTCCAGCATCGATGGTTAAATAAAACGAGACAGGTACGACCTGCCCTCCAGTGTAACCAAGAGACCCAGGGTGTACCGAGAGAACCCGCCCTGCCCCAGGGTGTACCGAGAGAACTCGCCCCGCCCCAGGGTGATGCCAAGCCCAGTGAGACCTTAATAAAGTGGCCGGGCAGGGTATATTACCATCGGCCAATACGTAACGCCTTACTTGCCAAGTAAATAAGGCAAAACATTGAGCTAGTGAGTCATGGCATCAGAATCCCTTTCTACGCGCGTGCATGGCACAGCAACAAAGATATTTCAGTTTGGAAGGAAATCAACTCACCCCCCCCTCCCCCCGATTCCACACCCCCTCCCCCCCCCCCGATTCCACACCCCCTCCCCCCTCTACAGCACTAACACGTTGGCACAGTAGCTGCGACTTAATGAGGGAAAGGCGCAGAGGGGGAAAAACACAGAATTAAAAATCACATTTGGTATTTCAATAGCACAACAATAACTGGTCCCTGGAAACTCGTGTCGTGTGAAATATAGATCGTTTATGTCATTGTTTTAAATAAATAAATAAATGAAAACACGGCATCGTGCTCGTCTGCAAAAGCGGAGAAGCTTCATAAAGACACAAGCTGTAAATTGATCCCGTTTACGAGGCTAACAAAATAGAAACACAAAATAAAACAAAGCACGCAGGTCGTCGACAAACCCCTCCTCGCGGTTTCTGGGATCTCGCGTCCTCTTTTAATTCCCCCCTCAGCTGGTTTTTGCTCAATAATTTAACGGGTTAGGTACAAATATTTAGACCGCGTTTATTACTGAACAAAAACAACTGCAGCTGAAGCAGAAGGAGAGAGAGAAGGGCAGCGTAATCGCACACAGAGCTGCGCTGCAGTGTCGTTAGACAGATTGCAGTTCAAACGCGCTGTAAACGAGCGAAAAACCAGAGCTTTTAAAACCCAATCTCACCGCATATCAGCACATTATCAATGCTAAACCCGATCCTTTAAAAAGAGTGCCAATCCACGTCTACACCTCAACACAATAATACACTCTGTGTGTGTGTGTGTGTGTGTAGTGCTTAGGGCTCTGGACTCTTGACCGGAGGGTCGTGGGTTCAATCCCCAGTGGGGGACACTGCTGCTGTACCCTTGAGCAAGGTACTTTACCTAGATTGCTCCAGTAAAAACCCAACTGTATAAATGGGTAATTGTAAAAATAATGTGATATCTGTATAATGTGAAATAATGTATAATGTGATATGTTGTAAAAATTGTAAGTCGCCCTGGATAAGGGCGTCTGCTAAGAAATAAATAATAATAATAATAATAATATGTGTATGTATGTATGTATGTATGTATGTATGTATGTATGTATGTATAATCTGAATAAGGAAAAGTCTGTGTACCAAAAGGAGCAAACATCAGAAAAAGAAAGTTCATTCAAAACGTGAATCATTCAAAAGAAAAGTTCCAGAGGATGACGATGTCATGATGACTTCAGAACAGAATGTTCCTTCCACGAGGTTCCAGAGTGTCTCATTCGAAAATGAATTCGCGTTCTTTTTGCTTCCTGGCCGCATTTTGTCCCATAGCTGTGATTTATCCCACAGACTGCTGTGTCTTCTGCAGTGTGGTCATTTGTAGCGACATCATAAGAGACATTCCCTTGTAAACAGTTCAAGCAGGCTTTGCGGTCCAGAAACGTTTTTGTTTTTCCCCCCAATTCCTTTTTTATGGTTACAAAAACAAACACAAAAGCTACTGTAATAGGATATTGTTGAGCGTGTTAAAAACATACACGTAACATTTTAAAAAATAAACTGCCGCAGAATGCATTTGAAAAGAAAATAAACGACAGCCCCTCCCCTCCCGCGCTATTTTAATTAGCCGGCTTAAAGGCTTCCATGCTTCGCGGTGACATCAGCACGCTTAATTGCAACCAGACCCTGTGCTAATTACCTCGCGCGATGGTGTAATGGAAAGCGCGAGGCACCGCGCATAAGTGTTAATAAAGACAGGGCGCAACGCAGAATAATTAATGTGGAAATGTGGGGAGGGTGTTGCGTGCTCCGGGAGAGAGACGTTTACAAAACTGATGTCATTGATGAGGAGTACCGAAAACACCACTACATCTACGACTAATAATGTGCACATTCACTCAATATGACGACCCAAGTTACATTTGGAGGGTGTAAACGAACTGGACTGTCAACTTCTGCAAAGGTAAAAGTCACAGTGCTGTAGGAACGCAGGACAAAAGCAACCAAACAAATGATATTTTAAATTTAAAATGAAGCATAGGTTGAGCAGAGGACACAGCTGGAAGTAGAGACAGACTAAAAGCCAGAGGGAAGGAGACTCTTCTTCACACAGAGAGAGTGGAGAGGTGAGGGAATGGGCTGCCTAGCCACGCTGCTGAGGCAGAATCACTGGGATCCTTTAAGACCCGACTTGAAGTTCTGAGATCAATGAGCTGGTCGGATCCGGACGAGCTCAGATGGGCTGAACGGCCTCCTCTCATGAATAAATCAGGGATGGTAATAAGACTCGGATTGCAGATTGCAGAAATATCATCATTTTAATATTACTTGAGGAAACGATTCTCGTTTTCATACTTGTAATAAGAAAAATGTTCAGTTATTAGTTCCACTATGCTGTGCTGTGTCTGGTAGGTTGCTGTGTCTGTATAACAGTTAGTTATTCAGTCCTGTTTCCAGTAAGTGCTCGCTGCAGGCTGGATGAGGCAAGAACAGTGACACACAAGGGCCTCCTCTTGGGTGGGCTTCAATAGGCTTGCATTGTAGCAGGACAGGGCTATACCTTGTGAGCAAACAGGTTTCTGGGTTAGAAACTCACACTAGCCCTGCTGCTGCTGCTGCTGCACCCAGTCCTGGGGTTCAGAGCTCACCTCAAATGAAGTCTATTTATTATTAATATTGAAATGGTCAGGAGCCAGGAGTTTCGTATGGAAAATCATATGAAAAAATAAACCTTAGTAAACTAGTTTCCAGAGTAAAAACACAGGAAAGTGTAGTAAAGCCCAGTGAAACCACGGTAAAGCATAGGGAAGCACTGTAAAGCACAGAGGTCTGGTAAAGCATAGGGAAGCATTGTAAAGCACAGAGAGGTCTGGTAAAGCACAGGGAAGCACTGTAAAGCACAGAGAGGTCTGGTAAAGCATAGGGAAGCATTGTAAAGCACAGAGAGGTGTGGTAAAGCATAGGGAAGCATTGTAAAGCACAGAGAGGTCTGGTAAAGCATAGGGAAGCATTATAAAGCACAGAGAGGTCTGGTAAAGCACAGGGAAGCATTGTAAAGCACAGAGAGGTGTGGTAAAGCATAGGGAAGCATTGTAAAGCACAGAGAGGTCTGGTAAAGCATAGGGAAGCATTATAAAGCACAGAGAGGTCTGGTAAAGCATAGGGAAGCATTGTAAAGCACAGAGGGGTTCAGCTTCATGGGAGAGCAGTACTTAACTTAATAAGGGAGTTTAATTTCTAATTTCCAAGCTGGTTAAAACTGACATTTTCCAAGTGTTTATAAGAAGTGAGGGGTGGGTGTAAAAAGTGATTTACAGTGTTGTAACACGGAAAATATAAACACAAATATGGACATCATTAAATGGGTTTGCGAGCGAGTGCACACGTGGCGTTCATTATATAAATATGTCTGTTTAATATGAATAACTGGAAGAGATAATAATAATAATAATAATAATAATAATAATAATAATAATAATAATAATAATAATAATAAGGGTAGGAAATCCAGATAATTACAGGGAACGCGAAGCAGTTTGGTTGCCCTTATGATGTTTTTGTAACGCTTTTGAGAAGACTTTTAATATCACGCCGCGGTTTTTTCTTTTCATAGGAAAATAAAAAGTTAAAAAGGGCAAAATTACTGCAGGGTTTAAATATGTTGGCTGGCATCGACTGATTAACCAATCAAAAACAAAAACAGACGGATGTGCGCGGGAAGAAAAAGTAATGATTTGTTCTATTCCCTCTATAGACTGAGTCACAGCATGATGCCCCATATACTTTCAGAGATTTAATAGACCTGCCTGCAATTCTGCTCATTAAAACGGTTGGCTACACTTCAGATTGAGTTGTTTCGTGTTTGGTATAACGTGCTCAAAATGAAGACTTCTAGTGAATATGTTTAAAATGCGTCCACTCTGCAAGGCAGGGGTTGAAGAAGACTCCCCTGCCAAAGCAATCTGATCCATGCCTGGTTTTGCTATGAGTTTAATAAGACACACCTGTTACACACACTGGCGGGTGATCAAGCTGGTAGTAAAACCTGGAATGGATGACACTGCTGTGCTGTAGGAGTCTTATTGCCATCCCTGGGCAGGTTTGTTTTATTGTGCTGCTTTATCAACGCTGCCCAAAAACGTATTTTAGTTACGAAGCTTCTAATGTTGTTTTTGTATTGCTTTGTAATAAAAAAATGGGGTTGAAAATAGATTTCTATGATCAATAAAGCGAGTGATATTAACCAGGTAGTGACAATAACCGACGTGATATTATCAGGACCGGGAGACGTCACTACGATGATAATAAGCGGCATTAAGAGAAGTGATGTTAAGCGGCTTTGACTGACGCTAGAGTAGAGAGAAGAGCTCACGCAATTGACATCAACGTGTTCTTGCGTTGCTTCACTTTACGCGGTGACGTGTTAAGACGCGTCATAGCACTGCAGGAGAGGATATTACAGCGCGCTCTCTGGACGGCGTTCTCCATTCCAACTGATGCGAGGGTTACTGTATAATGAGAGTGAAGTTATTAAATGATAGATAGATAGATAGATAGATAGATAGATATAGATAGATAGATAGATAGATAGATAGAGAGGAGTGTAACTCTTACTCGGGGGGTGTGATAGCGAAGGGGGTGTTGTGTAAAGGCTCAGGCTAACAGGAAAGCGGGTGAAAAGTGATTAAATAAAACAGAGAAACACCGCGGTATTAATGTCATTTCCAATCTGGAAGCACACAAGCGAGCTGGAGAAAGCCTCGCATTCAGAGCACCGGTCTGATTTAACAGCGTGCGGGAGATCGGGGTTTAACCCGACAAGCGGTCTGAATGATTTCACCGGAGCGTCCTTCTATTCTCCGAGTGCCGGGCCTGCCGCTTATCTGAAATGCGGATGGTTTTATGAAGGCACAGCGTGGTCACATTCGCACTGAGTGCGAGTCATTCATTTCCTAGTGCTAGTGCACTGCAATAAATCACAGACACGGAAAGGACTTTTATAAGAATGGGAAAAGGCTTTTATTTAAGGTCCAAATCCTTATTTATAGCAAGTATATATTTTTTTACATCGGTGGCGCTGCATAGTAAATCGTATCGGTCTAAGACACACACAGACTCGTTTCTTTCCCCTCGTATAGAACCATCTTTATCGCTCTGTGGAACGCTTATCTTCTCGCGGGTTCTAGAACAATTTTACATGTTCTAATTCTATAAATATATGCACGTTAGCCTTTTGGCGACTTTCACGCAATTTGATTGGCTCTTGTAATGCTGTCATTTGCATATCCCGAGTACCCATAATTCTATAGTTACTGCTCTGCCACCTTAACTGCTTTACACGCACGCCCGCACGCACGCACACACCAATAAAGGACAATCAATGGCTAAGTAGCCTCAATACCGTGATGCCTGCAGGTTTAATAGAACGCAATAGTAGATCGCTATGTAAATACACAGGCACATTAATAGATTTAAATAGAAATATGTGGTTACCATGGCATCAAAAACCTAGAAGTACCTCCACTGTTTGTTTTCAAACACACTTTCCCTTGACAGAGAGAGAGAGAGAGAGAGAGAGAGAGAGAGAGAGAGAGAGAGAGAGAGAGAGAGAGAGACACACAGATAGATTAGATATGCTGGTTTTATTGCTGAAGGCCTGATACCCATATATTATATTACATATGCTTATATATAATAAATAAATATATTATATATAATAAATAAATATATTATATATATATATATATATATATATATATATATATATATATATATATATATATATAATTAATTTTGAATATCTTTTTAACATTTTGTCAAAGGAATATGGAAATCGCCCGTGCATATTTCATCGGCAGGAGGGGCGGAGTCTCGCTGTCCGCGTCACAGACATGACGCGGACTTGAACTTGAACTTCGATAGCCTGGCCGTTCACAGCCCGTCTCAACGCACACTTTACCAAAACAATATCAGAGCATTAGAAACGTGCAATAATAGCGTGTGGGCTATATTCACGAAAACAATTAGCACAGCGCGATTATTATTATTTTGTTTGTAAAACCAAAAACAGAACAAGTAAACAAACTAGTGGCACGTGTATATGGAGCTCCTAGGTGAACACGCTGTGTTATTAATTATTATTATTATTACTAACGCGGCACAGTGAACGCTTTGTGAATATGGCTTTGGTTTTACACCCCCCCCCCCTCCCCGTGTGTGTCTCTCGATTTATTAAGTGCCCCTCACAGAGGTGTGTTTCGTGCTGTTGCTTCTCTGCCCGTTTCGAAATGGAAATAAATACCTGATGATCATCCCCCCCCCCAGCGCTCCGTGCCAGCGAACCTGCAGCTGTGCGGTTTACTTTCCTCCATTGCAGTATCCGGTGACACTGGCAACATTTCAAAACGATTAAAAGAATCTCACGCGATCGTCCTCTTTCAAAGAAATCACACCATTTTAAATCATCCTTTTAATACAGGCAACGAGTGTTCTGTACAGAACCCTCATCGAACCCTCACGGCATTCGATAGAACCCGAATACTTTTTTTTTTCTTCTGAAGATTCTCTACAAAGCGGTCTTTGTATAAAACACAGGCGGTCCACAGACTGTGCTCAGTTGCAAACGAGTCAATATTAAGGTACAAACAAAAAACACACAGAATTATTACCAAATTAAATCCGATACACCCATTAGATACTTTTTTTTTCCTGTAATACATTTTGAATGTATACGAGACTACACAAGAAATCAAACTAATTTGAAACAGCATGCACGGTCTACATGCACGCTGAATTTAAACCACACGTTTTTTTTATTATTATTATTTTTTATTAAGAAACCTACATTATTTCCCCTATTGCAGCCTGGGAATGTATCGATGCTATCTGACAAGTCGCATTCAATTTTATTTTAATTCTATGAAATATATTTAATTATTTTTGAAGGCGTCACGAAAATGTCCAGTTCGATAGTATAATCTAATCGATGGAAATGCACACTCGTATTTAATGCAGTTTTTTTTTACAATGTTGTAAGCGAGTTTTAGAAGCCAGTGTTATCATGTGAATATCTAACGCCGTTTGATTTCTGACAGCGTTATAATAATGAACCGATACAGAGCCGCGCTCCTTTCGGACCGATCTCGAAAGGCTTCTCAAAGCATTTAAAAAGGGAGCCATTTCAGGTTAATATAAAACTGAAAAACTTCAGCGGCGGAATCCGACTGCTTAATAGATCTGTTTATATTGTGTTGCGTTTTGTTTTTCCTGTTTAAAATTTGAATTACAGACTCGAGTAAAAGTTTTGAATGTTCAAAAGGATGTGATTCGGTATTCTCAAAATAAATACATAATACTGACAATATGAATGCTAATATTAATACCAATAGCAATATAAATAATACTATCAACAATAAGATTAATAACGATATTAATCATCACCACAATAATAACAACAACAACAACAACAACAACAACAACAACAACAACAATAATAATAATAATAATAATAATAATAATAATAATAATAATAACCTACTTCAAGGAGCTCATTAAAAAGATACAAAACTCTCTTTTAATCAAATATCTTAACACCTTTTTTAATGCAGACATTTCTGCAGATATATGCACCATGCAGCTCAGATATTACGCATGCGTAACAGAGGGTCCTGAGAGTTCTATACAGAACCGCGCGGTTCCTTTGATCTTCCTGGGGAACCGTCGTTTTGTTTTCAGTTTCTTACAAACAGGACAACATGAAACCCAACGACCTGTTAACGGAACACATGAGGAGTTCCGCAAATCGAAGCTTTTGTGAAGAATCGAATTTGGAACCCGTTACGAATGTACGATCACATGATAGATAGAATCGTCTTCTGTCAGTAAGATTAGTTCTAAACAGACTATACAGAACGCTATGGGTGCACAGAGAAAGCCGTGGATACCTAGAGCATTCTACTTAACTATCAAGACTATGGCAATGGCACCCCCAAAAGTTGTTGGCTTGGGACCCCCTTAATTCTTAAATCGCGTCTCAAATGCAAGTTCAATTAATAAGGCTTAGATGTGACTCGCAACACTGCAGTTTTGACCTCAGCGTCGGGAATGTTTCGCTCTGCACAAACGGTTATATTAATTTACCCAGAAAAGTCGCTTTGAAATTAAAATATTTTTTTGCAAGAGGGACCAGGTCAAGAAGGTGTAATAAAATACAAAAAAATCAAATAATAATAATAATAATAATAATAATAATAATAATAATAATAATAATAATACATTCAAATGAGTACAACCAAAATTACAAGAAACATTTTTTTTTAAAAGTTCTTAACTGAGCTGAGAAGCTAAAATGAAATGAATGAGATTTCTGCGGAGGGTTCTGTGCTGCATTTGATGCGTTTAGTATTTGTATTAAAAATGGCTTATAAAAAGTGATATCAATAAACCTAAATCATATCCAAACAAGATATGGATGAAGCACTTCCAATTTAATATAAGCGTATGTCTGTAAAGCCTTCAGAAACTGTCCAATCACGTTTGGGCTACGTTTTCAAAGCCTTCACTCGAGTCTTGAATATCCTACTTTCTGAAGGAGACAACCCATGTGTTAATTTAACCAAACTAGAACCGAACCACTAACATACATACATACATACATACATATATATATATATATATATATATATATATATATATATATATATATATATTTCATGTCACTTTCGCGGTCTGCTTATGATAATTATGATGACGATGTTGCTGCGGAATATGGCGAGTGTGTGGAACGCTGAGAATTCCGCCATTTCCGATGAATTCCGTTATCCGCTTAGTTTGGGTGTAGTTATGGTCACGAAGGCATCGTTTTTTAGGGGGTTAGATTAGGCAATTATTTGCACAGTGCACACTAATATGAAGTCATCGCGGTTAAATCAGCAACTGCCTTTTTCGAGGTTTGTATTTAATTGCATTTAATGTTACATTTCAAAAAAGCTATTGCCAGCTTCAAAAATCACTCACAAAACAAGCTCTATACTATACAACAGCGGTATAAATCGGAACGATTACAAAACCCACACTCGCAGATTGCTGGAAAACCTTTCTTAGTATTGCATTTCTACTGCAAACATGAAAACGATAGACGAGACAAGCATGCATGTATGTATGGATGCACACAAGCAAACGTGCATAACTTAAAATCAGGCAACATGACACACGTGGAAATGCATGGGTGGATTATTTGTATATTTTAGTGTTTCGAATTCAGCTTGAAATCATCATATGTCCACTATGAACGGCGCTATATAAAATAGATAGATAGATTGATTGATTGATTGATTGATTATTAGCCTTTCATTCCAAGGTTAGATAACCTCTAATGTCTGGTTTGTATATTTCTAATCGCATTATTCTATCCTTTACACGCTCTCAAATTCAGCAATCACTCGCATATATATTTGTATGATCCCAGATGATCGGTGTTTTAAAATACAGTTCATTTGACAGCGGGTTCAACTCACTGCATCTGAATTAAAACTGTAGCATCGCATGATTGATTATTTTATGTATTTATTTATTTAGCTATTCAAAACAGCAGGTTGATTTCTCAATATCTTTACCCCAAATTGCAGCATTTTTTTTTGTACAGCCTTTTGGTTATTGAAATCAGCAAAATTGATTTTAAAAAAAGTTTCCTTTTTGCAACCAAATAGGAGGAGACAGAGCTTTATAAGCGTTTCCCACACGAAAGATATTCCTTGATTTTATTTATGGAGTATGTGGATCTCAAGCAATAACACAAAATCACAAAATGTACCACTGGTATAATAAAACAGTGGTTTATATTGAATTAATTTCTTTATTTAATGACTTCAGTCATCGATCTTTGCGTACAGTGTACAGGGTGGTCGAGAATGCTTATCTATATGAAAATAAGCTATGGTTTGAAAAAAAAAAAGTTGTCGAGTTTACTTGTAACAGCATTTATTTCATACAGATGCAATTTGTATTTCTCTTTCATATAGCTATCTGCACAAGTGCAACCTTACTCGCTCTGTTGACTCGTCTTTATACACGGTTCTGGGTCGTGTATTAATATTCATATCAACGGGTTTACCTTTAGGTTGTAAATCACGTGTTTAGGAAGTAAACACGACTCGGACGCATTATAAAAACACACTTTCGTGTATTTCCACTAGTATATTTTGCTAACACTCAAAAGCTCCAGATTGGTGTTTAATTCTGAGGTTTGATTTTACAGTGTGTACTTTCGAAATGTGATTTCTGAGACAGACTAACAGTGGAGCGTGTGCGTATTTCAGCAAAGGAAACAGAGGCCGACAGTTGCCACACATTTACTCCGAAGGGTACTCCACGCATTGGTCAATAAAGGTGTTCACTGACATTATAGTTATTTATAAAAGCGCGTTGCATCACGTCAATTATATACGTATTTATACCACTTGTAGATATTATGTGCAAGACCCTTTTTGTTGTAAAATAAGCAATAAAAAAACGGAGCTTTACGCAATGAAGACTCATTTAAATCCATTCAATCAGTATAGGGGAGTCTCGCTAAAGCACTTTGTAAGACCGACCGTGTTGCTATTTGAAGGTATTTTGCAGCAGCCGAGTTGTAAATGATCCGAAGAATGAGAAGAAATTGGTTTCCAATCGTCCAGGTGCTGAGAACAGGAATCCAGGCGAAGAGCGAGTCAGAGAAGCGACACAGCCAGGCACACTGCAGGCGAATATAGAGGCTGGGAAATCTGAATATACACCCTGTGTGCATTTACACAGGTAACGTTCAGCCCCACTCCGTTTGTAATGTAGCTGCCAAGCTGAAGAACACATGAAATAAACCCGTTACTTGAATCCACGCAGTTGTGATGGAGGCTTTTCGTGTGTGTGTGTGTGTGTGTGTGTGTTACTATCACTGTGGGGACGCAATTTCAGTCAATGTCCCCACAAAAGATAGTAACTCCTGAAAAAACGACGTTGTGGGGACGTCCCCACTTTGTAAAACACGTTAAGAACTAAATATGCCTTAAAAAAAAAAACCACAAAACAAAACAACAACTCGACTTTCACCCTGTGTGGAGTTTTTGTCTGACTGGAGTTAGAAATGGTAAATAAAAATATAGTGAGAGAATGAGAAATCCCTACAAATATAGGAATGCTAAAGTAAGTGTGTGTGTGTGTGTGTGTGTGTGTGTGTGTGTGTGTGTGTGTGCATGCACGCGTCAAAGGAATGTATTTAACACAATGAGGATTAGTGTGGAGATCGCTTTTGTAATTATACAGGGACTGGCCCTCGCTTTGTTATTGTGTCTGGAGTGGCCAGTGACCGCCTCTTCTAACTTGAACTTGGGCTTCCGACGCGGCAGGTCTGTAACTTAGAATGGAAACATTTTATATGTCTGCCTTCGTGTGTGTGTGTGTGTGTGTGTGTGTGTGTGTGTGAGTGTGTGAGTGAGTGAGTGAGTGAGTGTGAGTGTGAGTGTGTGTGCGTGTGTGTGTGTGAGTGGAGAGAGAGAGAACATTCTAAACAAGCTTACCTGCTGCTCGAGCCTTTGCAGGCCGGACCGGAACGATATTTGTATCGAATCAAAACAGAAATTCGGTTCCGGCGACGCGCTATAAACAAGCATAGCGCGCGCTCCAGCAAACAACAACAACGATACTACTACTACTACAAATAATAAATAAATACAAATAAATAAAATAAACCGGAGATGTAAAGATGTGTTTACGGGTATTTGACCGTTTCCTCTTATTGAAGACGGCTTAAAAACAGACTTGTGTGATTTAGATTTAGTATTGTAACCGGAAGCCTTGGCACGCGTTATTGTGCAAACCAGGGGTAAGAATTATTTACACTCTCGCCAGCAACTCTCGGGGACATTTTTCTTTCTTTCTCTTTCTTTCTTTCTTTCTTTCTTTCTTTATTTATTTATTTATTTATGTGTTTGTTTTTATCAGTTGCCTCGATTATACACAGCGTTACAATGTTACCGTAACCGTTCCTTCCAAATTCATTTGAAATAATTTGGATTTATTAAAAGTGTCATTTATATATATATATATATATATATATATATATATATATATATATATATATATATATATATAAAAATTAGTTACTTCTAATAATGTAAATACAACAGATTGCATAAGTTTGGGACAATGCAGTGAACTGTGTTCGGCTTCAACTCGATTTCTGCCATTTGTTTTGTAGGACAGTTTGTCGCAAGATGTTTCCAGAAACGTGGCGCATTGTAAAGAGTATGCAACGGGGCTTTTATGTTGTTTTTTAGGTATCAGTACTAGACCTATATTAAAAATAGCAGAATCAAACTAACTACATACATGAATACAATTTATTTGATTTTTTTTTTTGCATTTGATTTTTTGGTAGACGAATACAATTTGGACAATATCGAAATTAAAACTACCCACAAATCATGCATTTCTGAATTATACGTCAATCAACACATTTCTATATATTTTTGTAAACTATATACGTTTACTGAAATGTATCCTTTGTGATTATAATCTCGATCAACGCAACAAATATGCAAACAAAAAAATCAAATGTTTCGAGGAGAAATTTTTCAATGTTTAGTCGAAACGTTTGTCACTGAATTATAGTTTATTTTGGTGTTTGTTAACTCAGCCCTAACGTTTTGAATAAAGACATAGACCATACATCAACGTTATTTTCCCCCCTTTACACATATGCCCAGGACCTCCTTGTCATAGAGCGTGCTATTTCAATAAGTTATTGATGTTTGAGGTGACTGATGGAAGTGATATTCTTGAAAGTACAAGGACTGTAATCATGAGAAGTATAATCGATGCAGCATGTCCACTCCCCACCCCTCATGTGCCTTGTCTTGCTGTGCATTAGCGACGCGCCCAAACCTTAATAATAAACCAATTTCCATTTTGAAGTAACACAACTATATATTATAAGAGAGGCAACGGAAAACGTGCACTAATAAAAAGAGTAAATGATAGACTTTCAGACCCGATACAGAAAAAGCGCAAACAAATACACCCGGGAAACAAATACACCCGGGAAACAAAATACACCCGGGAAACAAATACACCCGGGAAACAAATACACCCGGGAAACAAAATACACCCGGGAAACAAAATACACCCGGGAAACAAAATACACCTGGGAAACAAAATACACCCGGGAAACAGAACGATCCCCAAACAACGGCTTATAAGAAAATAAAACTTTAGCATTAAGTCCTGATTGAATCAATCTTGGATGTCTCACAATGTGTTTTACATTAAAACACAAATAGCACCCCTATATTGTATGTATCTAAACTTTATAGAAATTTGGTCAGATACCCGCGGAACTTTGTGGCACGAAAACACAAAAACTATTTTTGTTATCATAATTATTTTGCACAGTGCTTTAGCCATGAAGTTTATTTCATTCATTTAATGTATTTATTTAACCACGGAGATTTTATAATTCCTGTCGAATTTCCCGCCTTTTTTCTCATAGGTTTATTTAATACGTTCTGGTTCGCATGAGCTCAATTTTCTTCTGCCCAATACACGAATACAACCCATTCACAAAAACACATGCCCGGTGTGGGCTTCATCCTGCTCTCGTACCTAATAAGCCTGTCTGTTGTGCATTAAGCATCTATACTCCACACCCTGTCGTTTTAATACACGGACGCGAGCAAGCAAGCTTGGATAAAGCATTTGGAGCGGGCCAACTATAAATCTAACGTCTCGTTTAAAGAAAAATGTCAATGTTTTTTTTTTTGTGGTTAGATGTTTTGAATATGAAACAGACTTTTGAATCTGTTCTAAATGAAAACGGTTTCTGGCGCTATACAGAACCCCATTGAAAGTGGGGCTCGGATTAAACCACGGTGAAACCAAATCTCTGTACGAACACATGGGCTTTGGTTGGGTCGGGCTGATGAGTAAGCAGACAACGCGACTGAACTGAGTTACATTAAAACAAACCAACACACCCATGCGCGTAAAGCGACCACACCACTCAGCGCGTTTCCAGTCTAAAACACTGACATGTTGGTTTTCTTTTTGGTGTGGCTTGTTTTTGCTGAAATGGCGAGTGGACACCCCCCCACCTCATGTGTTTTATAAAGATCCGTTTGGTTTGGGGGTTTCCCTTCAGAATCCTCAGATATCTAAAGGAACCCCACAAACCGATGGTCTTCAAAGGATGTTTCATTGCATTCTGCTTGCGTGCGGCGTGCATCAGTTCGGTTCATTACTGATTTAATCCATTAGAAACCAGCATCAAGAAGAGATGAAGGGGGTGGGGTGCGAGTGGAGGCTGCACAGGGGAGGTTGATTCCCCCCCCCCCCTAGTCTAGTTTGTTCCAGTTTGGGCCTTTGTTTCTTGCAGTGTCGTTGGTGCAGAACGTACCCCAATCTCAAGACCCCATGGGTACATTGAAATAATATATAGATCGGGTTTTAAAAAATAAAAAAAAGCCGGCCAATATGAATTTCAATTAAAGGGGAAGGTGTGTTGGATCCACTATACTCAAGACTGCCATATTGTGAGCTATTTTTATAAAACAAGAAAACCTACGATGCCAATAACTAACACACACACACTTATCCATATACATATGCACACACACACACACACACACACACACACACATACATGCTGTTGCTGCCAATGAGGAGAACGCATTAAAGATTGGGTTTCTATCGATGCTGCGTTTGCAAGGTTGCTGCCGATGGTTATGCTGTGTAACTTGCTTTGTTATTCACGAGTGCTACCTTTATTGATTGCATATTGAAATAGCAATGGATTAAACATACTTGTCAAAATATAGAAACACGTGACCTTCTATACAATTAATGACTAAGAAAATACCGTACGGGACATTTACCTTAATATTGACAGGTTTTTAAAATGATGGTCAAAGTTGTTCAAAATGAGTGTAAAATACTTATACCTTGAATAATACAGACGCATACACGAGAATGAATACAAATACAGTTTTATTAAGTCAATATAGGTAAGCTTGCCGTAAAATACGGTATTTCCTTTACAGTGCAGCGATCACAGGATACACTGTTGTGCAAATATTCTATACAGCCAGGTGTGGACTTCCAAGGGTGACTAAGAACCAGATACCTGTTTGTCCTGCTGTAAAGCGAGACAGAAATGAGAAATGTGTGTGTGTGTGTTCTTTCAAAGGGTATAGGGTTAGGAAACGTTATTTTTAAATGTTTTCAAATATGAATGTTTGCATTAAATGCGTCAGTTTGTGCACAGAGCTTCTGTTTCAATGTATTCGGCAACCTTCCGAGTCAGCTATTTCTGGAGAAACATCCTTAAAAATGTCTGGTTTTAGTATCATAAAAAAAAAAAAAATTATATAACACACACACCAAATAATTCACTTTAATTGAAAAATACCGGCGTTCACGGATTTCGAATTGAAACACGAATGACTGGATTAAACACTGAGAATATGTTGTCATCGTGGATTTGTTGCATTTCCTCCTTGTTCTTTCTACTGACACAAACCAAACCAAACCCAAACACTCAGCCAGCGGCGATAAAGCAGCGTTCCGGATGCATTGTCTTTTCAATGGCTGAGTATTCCAAAACACACCTTGTAATTCCACAGCACTGCACCACAGCACACCGCGAAATAAATCAAAGTGACCTGAAATACTGCAAGTTACTGCAGCACCGGCGGCGTGCTTGATGCGTCCGATGCGGCGCACTGTTTCTAGAGAATTATTCTAATTGTGTCACTCAATTGTTTTGATGCAGGAAAACTAATTTAGGCATGCTGGCTACTTGCAGGATTTAATACTCGTCTGCCCTAGACACATAAAACCGCAGGAAACGCTTCTTAAATTATTCCAAACGTGTTTCAGAAGCACGGTTATTTTATTGTGAACTTCAAATCACACTCCAGACGTTCGGTAGAAGATTTGAAAAAAGCCGTAGATTTGTAGACACGAGGGGTTATATATTAAAACACACAAGACTCAGAGGCACGGGCATTGATTTTTAACAAAAACTCTGGAAACGCTGCATATCATTTTCCAACTCTTGATCGATCGAGATTGTATATATATATATATATATATATATATATATATATATATATATATATATATATATATATATATACACCTTTGTGTGTGTCGATATTATTAACCCTGTACAGGACTCTGAAGCTGCACTGTCCGAATAGAACAGTAAACTGGATTTATACGCGCTAACTGGGCCGCGATGATAAGGTCCGGCCACACGAACAGCTTTCTGCTTTAATTGAAGCAGTAAATTAAGACGCTTTCAGGGGTACAGTGTAATTGGATAGAGAATTTACTACACCAGGCCTGCAGTGTATTGGATAAAGGATTTACAGACGAGCACTCGAGGTAGAACGGAATGCGTTCGGATAGAACGCTTGGGAGGGGGGTTTCATCGCGGTTCTGTAAAGAACCATTGGACCGCAAGGAAACCGGAGCGGGCTATGTGTCCACGGGGTTCCGGAAAGAACCATTTGGGCAAAAGATTTAGATCAATTATAATAATTAAAAACTGCTGATTCGAGTGCACTACACTGTCCATAATACATCCAATTCACAATAACACACACACAGCTTCCCAACATAACACAATTGCTACATCTGGGGGAATGTATGACTCTAAATCCTAACTTTTTTCCCCCCAACAACAAATGTATGTATTGTAGTGAAATCAAAATTACAGTCTCAAGTAGTTTATATTTATTCTGTTTATAATTGCATATGTATGTGATCTGGGGAAAAAAAAAAAAAATTAAAAGGGTTTCTTAAGTTATCCGAGCTTATTCTTAAATTATTATTATTATTATTATTAATAAATAATAATAATAATAATAATAATAATAATAATAATAATAATAATAATAATAATAATATTATTTTCTTAGCAGACGCCGTTATCCAGGGCGACTTACAGTCGTAAACAAAAATACATTTCAAGAATCACAGTACAAGCATTAATACAATTAAGAGCAAGATATTATATATATATATATATATATATATATATATATTATATTATATTATATAAAGCTCAAAGAGCCAGCTGATATAATATTGGGGGTACTGCAGCTCCCCCAGTTAAGAACCAGATACCTGTTTGTCCTGCTGTAAAGCGAGACAGAAATGAGAAATGTGTGTGTGTGTTCTTTCAAAGGGTATAGGGTTAGGAAACGTTATTTTTAAATGTTTTCAAATATGAATGTTTGCATCAAATGCGTCAGTTTATGCACAGAGCTTCTGTTTCAATGTATTCGGCAAACTTCCAAGTTAGTTATTTCTGGAGAAATCATTATATATATATATATATATATATATATATATATATATATATATATATATATATATATATATACAAACACACACACCAAATAATTCACTTTAATTGAAAAATACCGGCGTTCACGGATTTCGAATTGAATCACTATAGAGAAGGAGTTACATGTAAACGGTTAAGATACCCGGGAAAGCCTATACTGAGCGTGAAGACAAAATACATCATATGAAAAAGTGTTAAGAACAGTAAAGACGTAATATTACATGCATTAAACGCACAGCCGATAATGACACTAATCATTTTAAACTGTGTCCCTCCGATACCCTATAATGCTATTTATTTTGTATTGCAATTTTCAAATATTATAGAAAATTGATTTTTTCCCCCAACGCTTACACACACTTCCTTTAAAAGGAAAGAAATGCTTCAAGTTAAAGCAACGTGTTTTCATGAGATGCCAGTGTTTCTTTCTCTCCTTTTTTTGTTCTTTCACTTTCTTGAGAGCCTCTCTCTTGTGTTGACGGATTCCTTAATTGCTGGTTGTTTGCATGCAAACTCGACAGAAAGTGTGAAGTTCATTCTTGTGCGTCTAGACTCTCGTTACGACCCTGTTTGTCTGATTTTCTTAACTTGACCTTGGCCTTCTGTGGCAGCTGCCGGTTGGAGGAAATCTTTTAAATCTCACAAGTATCTGATCTGTATCGCGACATCTGCTCGTCGACCCGATCAAAGGCACAATGGAATGGCCGCAGTGTGGGTCGATATATTGGGCTATGTTGCTTAAAAAAAAAAACCCAAAGCAAATAATCAATCAATATATAGGTAAATAGATAAACCAATACAATAAAAGCCATGCAAAAAAAAAAAAACATGCATTTCTGATTGTTAGTTGGTGATAGAATTCTGTGATTTTGAGGAAATGCGTTATATGGTGCTTTACATTAGTTTTTGGTGTTTTAAATTAGTTTTTAATCTTATATTAATATAAGGAAATGGTTTTCCTAAAATAAGTTTTGCAATGTTATTAATTGGAAAGCGCGGCGGACAATGACCGCTCACTGCGCCTTACATTATAAAATCAACAAGGCGATAGTGGAATGCGACAGCATGTTTAAAAACACACGAACACCTTAAAAATGCAACATTGCAAAGATCACACGCTTAAAATTGATATTTTGAACAACGTACTTTATCAGCTGGGCTCTTTGTTCTTGAGCTGCGGTGTAAAAGCGAGTTTGCACTCCCACGCCGCCATTGGCCTGCTCTGAATTTAACAGACGCCCCCGCATTCATTTGTCTTAGAAACTTGTTTCAATAATACTTACTAGCCAATAATACTTTAGTCAATTTATATATATATATATATATATATATATATATATATATATATATATATATATATATATATATATATATAAAGTCACACACACATACATATATCTGTGATCTCACTACGTGCTTCTTTTACATTATAGGAAACATTCTGTTTATTTAGCACTGATAAATATGGTTTGCTTTTCTTAATTTGTATTTTTGTTCAGTACACTTGGTCGTAATAATGCTTTATACTAAAGGAATGATATACCAAGCTGTACAATGTATTTACATTGTGTGTGTAATTATTTATATATATATATATATATATATATATATATATATATATATATATATATATATATAAATCACACAGAATTACCCAACATATGAAATTAAGTAGTTCAACACAAAATCTGAACAAAATATGAATGACTAAGAAATTTGTAGTTTTTGAAGAAACAAGAATTACTTACAGTAGAAGAATAACGGGAAAAAAAACGGATAAATAGATTCAGTAACGTTTAAATAGACAGGAATAGTAGATCGTTACATCATTAACTATGTAGTAAATGACATCATAATAACATTAATAGATTTCAGTACAAATAAGTGAGTGTGGTTACCATGACATCGCGGTAAACATACCGAAGCGGTGGGAAGTTGGCTCTTTTGAGCAAAAACTATATATATATAATTACACACACTTGAACGGCAATTCACACCAACATATAAACCAGCATAAGTAAGATATTAAGCCTTTGTGCTTAATAAGCTTTGTGTTTTTAATATTATTAACATAATGCCGTGTAACAACATGCATTAGATCGACGATAACTCGAGTGCTTAAATATTTTTAAAATATTTTCCGAATTGATTTTAACTCAAAACCAAAACAAGTCTGTTAACATTACACTGTGCATTAAATAAAATGGCAGTATATCTCTCTCTCTCACACACACAACAAAAACTCATATTAAAAGGCGCTACAAATCGTAAGGCAATTTAAGAACACGAATGGAACCTTAATTAGTACATCACATTGAAAAAGGCCTGTATCGCGTTGAAAAAGTACAGGCGACAAAATCAATAGCCAAGTGTTTTATTGTAAGATTTATTAAAAAAAAAAAAAATTAAAATCAGAATAAAGCTACTATAATGAAACCAAGTTGAATGCACAGAACGCGTTAAGCGCATCAGAACTTTCAAAGAAGAGATTTTTTATATTTATTTAAAGGTATTGCGTAGGTTTAATACGGAATGTTAAAAACGCGATTGTTTGATCCCACACTGCAATCACGACTAACGACCGAATTATGATTTGTAAATAAATACAATCGCTGTAAAAATGACACATGCCACTAACAATAACACACAAAAATAAAGCGTAGCAGCGTCAGAGCTATACTGTTTAAAACACACTCTCTACAATAACACACTATCTCTCTCTCATATATACACACAGAGATATAGACAAAGTATTTTACCTATAAACTGCATATAGTCCACATTCCTGTGAGTCAAAATGTTTACTTTAAGAACAAAAAAAGTCCTAGAATCGGCTAAATCGTGTACACTGATAGTGTCCGTCTTCCCCTTTAAGGGTTGTCAATTCTAAACTCGCGTCAGCCAATGGGATGCCCCTGCCTAATTGCCAAAGGTGATCGGGAAATATGAGATAGGGACTTTTTAAAAGGGGATCACATGAGCAAGCCCCCCGAGAGCTTCATTTCGCCTCATTTGCATATCACGTGCCCCGATCTGTATCTTTAATGAACTGGTCACTCGCACTTTTGACGCAGGCGCATGCGTGTAAAAAAAAAAAAAAAAGAAAGTGCGCTGAGAAATGAGGTGTCTCTGTTGGGGGAACTGGATTTTTAAATAGCACCGGCAGCCCGTGATATGACGACTTCGTTGGTTCTGCATCCACGTTGGGCGGATACCTTCATGTACGTGTATGAAAAAAGCCCGCATGAAAATAATCACAATAAAAACTCAGCCATGGAGGTACTAAGTGGAAATTGTCCAGCGAGCCACTGCCGGGATTTGATCAACCACCACCACCCAGCTATAGGTCGCCATTCCGGGAGCATTGCAACTCACCAAGGGTCGGTCTATTCGGACATTTCTTCCCCGGACCCCAGCAGGCAGTGCCCCGCACCCCAGACTTCTTCCAGCGCGCCCCTGGGCTACGGCTACCCCTTCGGAAGCCCTTACTACGGGTGCCGGCTGTCCCATTCGCACAACGTGAACTTACAGCAGAAGCCTTGCTCCTACCACCCCGCTGAAAAGTATGCTGAACCCAGCGGCGCTCTCCCCTCCGAGGAACTATCGTCCCGGGCTAAGGAGTTCGCGTTTTACCCGAGTTTTGCCAGCTCGTACCAAGCCGTTCCGGGCTATTTAGACGTGTCGGTGGTACCGAGCATTAACTCCCACCCGGAACCGAGGCACGATGCGTTGATACCCATGGAGGGTTATCAGCACTGGGCGCTGTCGAACGGTTGGGACGGACAGGTTTACTGTACCAAAGAGCAAACGCAATCGAGTCATCTGTGGAAGTCGCCGTTTCCCGGTATGAACCTCATAGCACGTCTTATTACAACAGAACTACATTAAAATATGCGACAGAATATAGAATTATACAAAGCAATGCTTAGCCACATGCAACGGTCTGCAATCACACGGTAAACAAGTGTATGAGAATGCAAGTGTGCCCGCTTAGCTGAAGGGGCCGTACATAACAAAGGGAGGTATCTCGTTCTGTTTTCTATACATTATTTAATGCAGATGTTTCATAATACATACAAGCTTTGTTTTTTTAAAACGGGTTGTGTTTTCAATGCACGCTTTTTTTTTAGCAGACACGGTCTGGGGAATTAAGAAATAAATTCAAAATACTGTTTTGATAAGTGTTATACCATTTTGCGACTATGATTTTCCACATGCGTAAAGATTTATGACTTACTGTCAGTAATATTTGCCTACCAAGGGGAAAAAAAAGTAGCGACTAAGGTTTTTTTTACCATTGTTAACTTCTGCCAATTATCGGGGATTAATTTATGTTTAGACGGTTGACATGGCGATTACATTAAAATAGCAACACAGAAAAAAATACAAAAAACACTCATCTCTGTTGCCCGGACAATCACAAATGAACACGTACCCGTCCCGAACAATGCAATTTACCAGATTTTTTACAAGCCCAAAGTCCACACAAACCGCAAATGAAAACTCAATCTCTCACATCGGATTCCAAACAAAATCTAGAAACCGTTTATAAAAAAACAGCAGCATAACTTCCTGAAACTATAGCAATGTGGGTCTGAAGTGAATGTTTGTTTGAAATAAAGCAACGAGGAGCAGAATATGAATCGCGTGTGCAGGATTTCTGCTAGACTGCTTACACTTCACGCACACTGAAATGTGAGGAGAACAGCTTCGGGATTGAATCCGCAGCCTATATTATCAGGAGAGACGGACAGCGCCAATAAATCCTGCTTTTGTCGTATTCCTAACTTCCAACAAAACCGGTTTTGTGGACATTCTAAAAAACAGATGGATCTGATGAGATTTTAATCTCAGCACTTCATCGTCATTGCGTTGGGTACATTATCGTGAGTATTTTGAGAGTGCAATCGTAGAAACGCGGGTCAGACAGTAACAATGGCGCAGTATTAGTTCCTATCCCGCTGCTCATTTTCCACTTTATTAAAACGTGGGTCTAAAATTCTACCATCAGCACGTTGCGAACGTGCGTGCGCTCAGCTGTCTGCCATTGCCACGATGCGCCTATTGCACGTGCAGTACTTTAAAAAACGTGCCCCGTTTCATAAATACAAATGCTAGGAGCGGCTATTAATTTGCTGGGCTGCAGTATTGCTAAACAGGAGATCAGATTTAAACAAATGTTTAAAATCAACTATTCGATGCGCTACATCAATTCCGTTTAAAAAAACAGCATGGATTTATATGCAAATTCCGCAATGTAAGTGATTGTGATTGATCAGTGGAGAGCGCGTTCTGTTTGATAGATACGTGTTAAAGTCTAATATAAACCAGCACTGTGTGCATATGTGCGGTTGCATTGTCAGAAGAGCGCTGACAGCATACAAACCCTCCGCGTTTCAGAACAGCGCTGACAGCATACAAACCCCATCCGCGTTACAGATGCCTGTTAAAACCTTGCGTGGATTATGCAAATGTTGGCGGAAGTCGTTCGGCCTGCCCGCGAGACACATTTGTGTTCATCCCTCAAGTTTAAAGAACAATATTCATGGATAGAATACACGCTTTCCAAGTAGCGTTGATTGCACTGCGTCCGGTCAATACAAAAGTCTTAATATAGAGATAATAATGAGAACGTGAATAACTCGGCAACATATTTCTAGGACATCTTTTAATGAGAACGGGACACAAACAAGTGAATAAATATTGTATATATACACACACACACACACCGATCTAAAATAAATCTATCGGATATATAGTTCAATATACATCAGCCTGGATTTATTTGCAAATTCTGCAATATTAAGTGAATGTATTTGACAAACTGAGAGCGCGTTTTGTTGGAGGACACCTATATATTCTGTCTTAATATCTATCGCCTGTAAATACACAAATAAACTGAAAAACCCAAATTGAATTTGTGTAATTTAAAAGATTTTAAATGCTATCTATTTATGCACACAATATGAGCGCACGTGACGGTTGCCTCAATGGAGAAGAGAAAGGGCTCCTGCTGTGGTCTTTTTAAACCGCTTTAGAGACGCATTTCAGTGCTTATACGAACTGAAGTCACTTCCAATTCTACCCACACACTCCCCGCTTGAATATAGAGATCGCTGTGTAACCTTGGAAGAAAAAAAACACACACGTGTAATGCGATATCACCGAGATTAGAGAAATATAAAATTAACACTAAATGTTGACTTCTATCGTCCACGGTGGATTCGCAACTCCAACGACAGTAGGGTATGTATCTTCCTCACACTGCGTGCATTATATTATAAATGCATGTTAGAATTTAAATTCTAAAAAAATACACTACCTCCCCAACACCGAAAACACCCACCACTGCGCGGCACACAACGGCAATCGCCATAGCCACTTCAAAACCACCGGGGGCCGAGGACCTTATCACAGTGTGGTAACATACATGCGTCCTGCACATGTGACACGCCCTTCCAAATCGCAGAGAGCGGCGGCGCAATCGACGGCACCTGCGTCTCTATGCTTTACGCGTGAGGACAATTTTAAATTCATCAAAACACTTATTTACGTGAAGTTCAGTGTTTGCGTGGAGTTTTCTATTGGTTATCTGGTCTAGGGAACTGTGACCCAGTCAATCGTAAAGGTATACTGTAAGACAATGCTATCCAAAAATAATGGATATAAATGCTGTAGACTCAGATGTCTCCCCCCCCCCGCCCCCCTCCCCTCCTCCCCCTTCTCCTCCAGATGTCGTCCCGCTGCAGCCGGAGGTAAGCGGATACCGTCGCGGACGGAAGAAGCGGGTCCCCTACACGAAACTGCAGCTGAAGGAACTGGAGAAGGAATACGCGGCCAGCAAGTTCATCACTAAAGAAAAGCGGCGCCGCATCTCCGCCAACACCAACCTCTCCGAACGCCAGGTGACGATCTGGTTCCAGAACCGCCGCGTCAAAGAGAAGAAGTTTGTGTGCAAATCCAAGACGTCACACGTGCCCCCCACTTGATACCCTCACGCCCCCCCCCAGAGTGATGGATTTTATTTCTCCCTACACCCCCCAACCATCCAACCCACCCCTCCTGTGAAATCAAGAATATTTATCTCATCATCTTGTATAATTAATCTGATCTTTTTTTTCTTTTGATCTTTTTTTTTTTGTAAAATCTATTTAAAATAACGTTAAAGAGAGACCGTCTCCCTTATATTTTATTATATATATTTTTGGGGGACATGACTTTACAGCTGTGGACATTCAGTTATATCATTCATTCATTCATTCTTTCATTCATATATATATATATACACACATAAATAAATCAGTTGTGTGTATTACAAGCAAAACAAATCTATGTTGTTATTTTTTCTAGATTAGTTTACACTCGTCAAAGGATGTAGCATTTTATTCTTTAAAACAAATACATGAATTGCAGTTTCTGAACTTGTGAAAAAACTTATGATTACTTAAAAAAAGAAGTAACCCATCGGAATTGCTGGTGCACGGCTGCTAATGCAGGAACTGTGGAGCACGCGTCACGTGTTTATCGTTATTACAAATTGAAACTTAAACTCGGGATAATTAAATACATAATTAAAATAAAGACTAACAAATTGAATAGAAAATATTCACACTTTTGGTTCAGTTTTTTTTGTAAAATAGGTCTTAACTGAGCGCAGTTGTCCTTTATGTGCGCTCTTTCTCTCCTGCTTTTCTTTTTGGTTTTGTTGTCTCGTGTATTGGTGTGTGTATTGTGATGTTTGAATAATACCTACTGAACAGAAACGTGTGTTTCTTAAAAAAAAAAAAAGAATAAAAAAATAAATAAAATTAACTTTTTTCTTCGCTTCGTCTTTGGGATGTTTTATATAATCACCCGAGTCAAGAAAAACAGTTTGTGTGAACTCTATTGAGTTCGACAAGTTGCACGGCCAAAACTTAAAACATACACACACATTTTATTTATTTATTTATATTTATATATATATATATATATATATATATATATATATATATATATATATATATATATATATATATATATATATATATTACACACACACACACACCTGCATTATAAAATACATAGACTTAACGTGGTACAATTCTGCACACAGAGACTGAAGGGGATGGATACACACACACACACATATTTAATCAGACACCAGGAACGGTGTGTGTGTGTGTGTATTATATTACACACATACCCACACATACCCACACACACACACAATAACAAAACAGTATATTGCAACCGATCGATGGAAATTCACGATTCCAATGCAATCAAAAATGATCTTTCATTTCCACCTACATGAGTTATTATGGATCGCTACATTGCTGGTGTACAAGAGCGCGGATTGCTGTGAAATTGGCCACATTTACAAGATATGCAACAAGTCAAGGGGCAGGGCACATATACTGAAAACAGTGTGAGGAAGATCTTAATCTTAAAACTCCCGGAATGGAACAAATATGTACAAGTCTGAACTGTATTACACAACAGAACACACACACTATATATATTATATATATACACATACATATTATATATATATATACATATTATATTATATATATATATATATATATATATATATATATATATATATATATATATATATATATATATATATATATATATATATATATATATAGGCATGTCTGCCCACTTTAAAAGGAAATCTGAAATTATTTTTGAAAGCGTTTGGATCACATTATATTGGCGACAATATTAACATTTCAACGCGGGACTTGTAATTAATTATTATTATTATTATGTATTTCTTAGCAGAATTAATCTGGAAATCACAGAAGCAGATAGGAATGGTGCAATTCCGCAATGCGGTAGAATTAATAGTTTAGAATCTGAATCGTGAAGGCTTTGGTTTTCTCTACACGAACCAGCCTTCACATACTGCTCGAAACGAGTGGCAGTGCCATGCTGCACTGGATGCAGCTCGATATTACTCAACATGCATGCATCTCAAACAGCAGCTTACACTCCGGTGTTTTGTGCGAGTTGAACACACACATTATATATATATAATATATATATATATAAATACTGTATTTATATACGACGTATACTGTTCTAGAATAATGCGTACGATTACATAAATATGCCAGATTTAAAACAAGAAAAACTCTTATTATCCAAAACCCAATCTCGATATCAATCGAGGCAAACCGAAATAAACATAAAACTAGTGTGCTGAGAAATATTTTTTATTTATGTATTTAATAAACCTCTGAATTGTATTTCTTGCTCTTATTGTATTACTTGTATTGTAACGCTTGAAATGTTTTTGCTTACGATTGTAAGTCGCCCTGGATAAGGGCGTCTGCTAAGAAATAAATAATAATAATAATAATAATAATAATAATATACACACACACACACACTTCTGACACGCATTTCAAAAAAATAAATACAACTCTTCAATTTAATTGTTAAAGTGACCACCATATCGAACAGGATCAGTTTAAGTTTCTACAACAGTGGAAAATAAAACCGAGTATTATCGCCAGTAATATATATTATATATATTTTATTTCAACTTTTGCTTTCCATTGCTCGGAGGTCCAGGGCTACAGCAATTGTTTTAACTCACAAAAATTCATTTTTATTCACACGACACATTTGTGTGTGTGTGTGTTTTGGTCGATATTTACTTGTACTTATTTGAATACGTTCTTTAACCCATCTGTACTATTATAAGCCTCGAATCATACTGAAGTGTCTAAAGATTTGATAGAATGCAGGATTTAAATGTCGCTACTGCTATTAATATCCCAAAAGGATGCATCCCAATCGCAGGAAATAATATCAATAATAATAATAACAATAATAATCATATCAGGTGAGAAGGAATAGATTGGTAAAACATGAAATCTCATGTCCTGTACATATTTCAAGACGAGATTAACGAAGGACTGTTCCAATAAGTTATTTTTTTATGAAGACACGTCACAATAATAGAATCTATATTGTATACCAATTCTAAGTTATAAAAAAGTTAAATTACACTTAGTTGTACAGAAAATGTCGTGGAGTGGAACAGAAAAAAAGTTTTCTAAATATAAGTGTGAAACGCGACAGTACAAATTAAACCCGAACAGAGCCATTGTGTATAATTACATACTGCAAATGCCACGCTGAAACGCAGAATACAAAAAACGTATTGCATTATAGATGGCTCTGACAATTGCTATGTTAAGAATATTTGGCAGCGTCCAAAAACACCTTTATTGAGTTTTCAAAGTGCATGCATTTATCGCTATGTTTACTCAATAGTAAGAGAATATATAACTTCGCACAGTGTCGACAAAAATATTCAACGTATCACTAAATACCTGCACAGTTTTGCAAGACACGCTCAGGTAAATTTCAAACCTCAACAATAACGGGTTTTACTTCAAGTTTCCTCTTGGGTCTGTACGAGCGAGAACGCGCTGATCTTTCTTTGTAACCCCGCGTTCCGCACTGTAACGTTACAGGTCAACATGTCTCGCTTTCACAGTCTATTTTAAAACATGCCTCTTTCTCCAATTCCTTCATCGGCAACACGACTGTATCAAACTCAAGAGCAAGTTAGCGAACACGCAACATTAATAACAGCACACCAAGTATTCGGTTAGCATCCAATCATTTATATAAAAACAATTGCTTACAAGACAATAACAATATTATATATATATATATATATATATATATATATATATATATATATATATATAATTACACACACACATATATACACACATTTGAAAAAGCAAAACTGCTGTGTACCAAAAGGTGCAAAATCAAAGAGATAAAGGGTCATGTAGATACAAAAATGTGAAGAATTGATAAAGAAAAAAAAATCTATTCTATCGGGACGTTTCGGTCTACAGCTGGATGGGAAGATCAGAGCTGTACAGAAAACACAACACAGCTTGTTTGCAGTACTGGCGCTTCCATTCAGCTGAGGAACGGCTTGCAGGCCGAAACGTCTGGATAGACTAGATTATTTATCAGGTATTCACATTTACACACATGCGCGCAACACACACACACACACACACACACACTATAAACCTGAACTTAAAAAGAAAAGCAAAAAAAAAGCACATTGAAAAAATATATAAATAAAACTGGCGTTTGGAGATGCATGAGCCTAAACATGCGCTGAAAATGACATGCCGATTTGAAATATAATAAAACTGGACGGGGTCCGAGTTTGAGTATCATGCGTATGTGTGCTAGTCGGCTTTCAAGGTGTTTGTTAGTTTGTGTTGGCTGCTTGATCCGCGTCTAGGGTTCTTGACGTCACTTCTGCGTTACCCTTGAACGTGACTATGCAGTCTCTTTGACCTTGACATCACAGCGGCTAGTGCATAATAAACAGGGGCGGGGTGGGCTGGAGACCGCCGCCCGTGCGCACTGCTGGGAACGCGGAAGCATTCGGAGACGCGCAGCCGCCACTGACACGCCGCTGTTTACAGACAAATAAGGTGTGATTCTCCAAGTCTAGACTGCGTTAACGACACGCCATAAACGCATAAAAAACGATAGTGCAGAAAAACCCAACCAAGCAGCTTCTCTGTACAACAAGACAAACTACATTTCTGGGGGTCTCGGTCGTTTCTAAATGCCACGCAACGCCGTTTAAAAAGTATACGTTTTAAATGTAATCATATACAATAAACTACAGCCTACTATCTATCTCTCTCTCTTACACACACACACACGATTTCAATATAAATACGTGAGTGTACTAACCATCCATTGTTTGTTTTCAAACGCATTTTTGCTTGACAAAAGTATGTTACACACACACGCGCATATAAATAATCTCTCGCAGGCTTGGTAAACGTGTTCCAGGTGTCTTTCTGCTTGAACCCGGGACTCTCGTTTCCTCTGTGTTCTGTGTCACTCCATACACGGAACCACGCGTCCCGTTTGGCTACAGGTTGAGCCTGGAGGATTCAGTAACCGTGTGCTTAATATCTGCGAACCTGCAGCTGTGTGCCGAACAGGACGCGTCAGAAACGTGCCTCTGATGGTTATAATTTTCAACCATATTCATGTTGTATTTAAGAACGATAAGGGCCGATATAGGGATGCAAATGTAGCTGACATTTTGGTTCACGGTAATACACACACACACACAAACACACACACACACACACACACACACACACACTATAAGAATCGGTGCAATGTCCAGAATCTTCTATTAAAACCTGACACACGGATACACTCGATTTATCTGACGTTATCTTTTATATATATTTAATAGATTTTAGTGCCAGCATGGTAAGAGTGTTTTTTGTGCGACAGCTCTAACAGGAAACACACCACTATGTGCAAGTGAAAGACTTTATATTTGCAGACATTTTGCTCTTGAATAGAATCGTACACCAAATACACACAAAATATATTTTATATAGCAACACACACACACACACACACAATGAAATACTTGAATTTGTACTGAACTGCAAAGAGCTATATTAATGTAATTTAATACATTTTCTGTATTTATTTATTCATTAAGTTAGGAGATTATATATAATGCGAGAGAGAAATTTATATATATATTATATATATATATATATATATATATATATATATATATATATATATATATATATATATATATATTTGCATACATACACTTTTCTTTAAACAGCTGAAGGTCTTTTGCCCAAAACGTCCTGAAAATAAAATTTGTAATCTTTTAAAACTTTATCTGCATTTTTTAAAAACCTTTCTTTCATATGCCTTCAATTTTGTACACTGCACTTATCTATATACACACACACACACACACGACTTTTTTTCAAAAGACCGTATTAACAGTAATCTAATGTTTCTTTTTGGCACGATAGTCAAGGTTGGTGCTAATTACGGTCGGTGAAACCATGTTTACACGAACACAACATATTGTAAGCTATGATCACGCAGAATACGAGGTTCACTTAAGCCTCGTAGTTGTTTTTGTTTTGTTTAGTAAATGAACTATAAAGCTATCGCACTGCAGCTGTCGAATAGCGTTAATTAGGCAGCATGTGACGTGGTTTATGACGCGGTAGGCGCTCTTATAGGTAGAGTTCGAATACCTCTGCTGGTCGCTACATGGAAATATCAGGAAGTGAAGCGGAAATAAAGAGCATTGCTGGGTGTGGGATAAACACAGACCCCGGAGATGTGCGCGTGTCTGCATATATACACATATTTATACCTGGTTTGCATCATGCCCGCAACTCGCCTCAAGAACACACAAATGCAGTCTACAAGCATTTTTGTTTTCTCCTGAAAAAAACCCCCAAAAATCTAACGCAATGACATCCGTTGTAGATTTTCTGCGCCCATGCTTTTTAAATTAATAAAAATGCGTTATAAAACTTTGATTCTTAAATTCGTCAGCGTTGCAGGTCGTTTGCATGAAATTATTCAAAAAGCAAGGACGATTTGCCTAATGTGTTTTAGCTTGCGGATTTGCCCATGTCTACTATATACATCCTGTAATACAGACTGTTTGAACAAAATGATATTTGATTGTTCCAGGTACTGACTAATCACTAACAGACACCCTCACTCCAGACTACACTGAAAAAGCTCTTTGTTTTGGCGAGTTCTGAATTGGTTCCCTGCTCGTTCTAGTTTAATTTTCACGTGTTTTAATTTGATTTGCTTTTACAAGAACTGTTTATTGATATTAAACTGTACTACCGCTGGCCCAGGCGAGCTCATTAATAGTTTTATGTCGTAAAATCACAGGATGCATCGATTATTTTATTTTTTTAATAACCTTTATACAGAGTCGCGTTCTTTTGCGAGTATCACGCACGATTTAAATTCAATTTACCCTGATCGAAGGATTCATTTCTCCATATATATATTATTGTTTATAGGTTTGGAAAGAGTTTGAAAATGTCAATGAAACAATATTTAAATAATTTAATTTCCTTCCCACTCATAATATTTTTTCAGGAGTTGTGGAATGCAAACAAACGTTACAGTGCGAGAAGAAAAGTCATCTAGCGGGTTGCTTACATAGCTTTTTATTTACAGTATAGCTTTATATTTTTAGGAATGCGTGTTTTAAAAGTTACTTACTAGAAACAAGACAAACGTAGGAATAAAGACCATATTCATTATAACTCCATCCTATTAAATTACAATACTAACCAGACGAGTGTATAAGCCTACCAATGGAGGCAACTTGAATAAAAGGTGAATATTTTAAATACGTTTGATCTGAAAGTCATTCAAGGCTGAATTTAAAAATAATTTAAAATAAGTGTTCCACGTTCATTTCCTTCCATGACATGTATGATCACAGTTGATCTGTCTTTAAAAGAGATCAAACTTACACTATACGTCAGTGTTTGGAAATTCGTATTAGTTTAACCAGTCCCCTATTTTACTGCATTTAATCCTGTACTTCAGAATACTGTAATCTGCCAAGTGTTTAACCTGTAGTATTTTGTATTTAATCATATCCTGATGTAACTATCACTGTCATCTGCTGTATTATTGAATTGTGGTTTGTCACACTTGTACTTTGCTTGAACAAAAGTTATTGTATTTCTTGCTCTTATTGTATTACTTGTATTGTAACACTTGAAATGTATTTGCTTACGATTGTAAGTCGCCCTGGATAAAGGCGTCTGCTAAGAAATAAATAAATAATAATAATAATAATAATAATGCGCCTTCATTTTTTTAAAAAAAAGCAATTTCATATGAAGAGTCCAGGTTACAAAATGAAGCTGAATAAGAAAAAGAAAAGGCGAGATTAGCCGATGAGAAAGCGAATCCCACTCGTTTATTTCAGTGCAAAAATATGACTTAAAATGCATTGAGGAAGTCGACATAGAAAAAGAGATAGAACACGTATACCCAATAAAAAATATAAAAAACGATGGTATTCACTGTAAAAAAAAAAGAATAGCACATGTACTTACGATTAAAATGTACACAAACTGATTTATTATCAAAAGTACAGGGCGTTTCAGACAATATGCAGTGCAGTTCAATATACACATAGAGAAAGACAGACACACACAGGTATACACACACACACACACATATATATATATATATATATACATTATATATATATATATATATATACACACACACACACAGGTATAAGGATCAGACGACAGAGACACACAGAACAGCGCGTAAAGAATAGGTGTGCGGTTCGCTTTGGATAGCAAGTCTCGGTTTAAGGGTCGACAGAAATCTTCACAAACACCACCACAAGTATTTTAGCGTCCTTGTATCAAAACGCCAATCAAAACACGTGTCTTTGTATTTATCTAATCCACCTAATGCAGTCTCCCCAGCTGCTAGAGACCTCTGTTACTTGTACGGCCTTGAATTAGAATGTGTAGTTGGGTTTCGTGGAGAAGTAGCGTACGGTTTGTTTGTTTGTTTGAGTGTTGACGCAAAAAAAAAAAAAAAAAAAAAAACTCGCATTGTTTACCGATAGGCCATCCTGTCTGTCCCTATAGATTCCAAGAGGTTCATTTAAATAAGACGGAGACACCAGCGAACGAGACAATGACCTTGAACTGCTCGCGCGCCGATTGGCACCGCTCTCTTCCTTTAAAAGAAAAAAAAAAAAGTTTGACTCTCGAATCCAGCTTTACTTCTGTGCCTTTGTATTTGAATTTTCAGAGCTGGTCTTTTGAAAATGCACCCGGGTTCCGATGAGCTCCCACGGGGTGATATTGGGACCTCCTGCCCGAACTTCCTTTGCGCGTCAAGGCCTTGGTTGTTGTGAGAAGGTAAGATGCCCGTATTACTTCCTTGTTCTAACAAATTTGGTTTTGAAATGCGCGTGTATTTATTGAATGAATAAACTTTTAGGGAGCCGTGGTTTTTAAAGTGATTAGAAATGAATTGTGTTTAAACGTACATGCAGAACATACACACAATCAACAAAGTTCCATAACTCGTCGTTTTAATCCAATTTGAAGCTTGGCAAGCTACACGTTATGAAGACACGTATTTAGCGGCCAATTTCGATTACTATAACAGTATCTTGTTTGATTTCCCGCCATCTCCAGTTTTGTAGGGAGATTATGTGACCGCTAACAAGAGTACTGGTGACGTTTTAAGTTAAGAAATGATAACACGCTGGTATGTTTACAGTAATGTTGCGCAGCTATATGGGTTCAGTCGCTTTGGTACAATGCAGAAACACAGTTTATAGAACCACTGTATAAAAGATCGCCAGTTATGTACAATGTTTTTCATCGTCAGTTTCATTAAATAAAAGTTTTTTTGATAGCTCGTGTAATTGGACACGTATAACATTTCGTGTAGTGTTTTTGTTTTTTAATTGATAGGCCTACAACACCTTTGCAGAAGAATGTATTGACTCTACTTTGCATTTAAAATGATTAAGCTTCAGAAAATTCACCGGGTTATATTTATGAAGATGATAACTGTGTGTGTGTGTGTGTGTGTGTGTGTATTTTTTAATCATATAGGACAGCAATGTGAATCTAACTAACAAATTAACACAACTTTTGCAGCGGGTTAAAAAAACAAAACAAAACACGGTTTTCAGTTGTTAGGTTCAGGTCAATGTCTTTAAATTAAATCTCTGTTTCCGTTTATCAGTGGAAACTGAATTTATTCGACAGCAATTATTGAGAATACTTTTCCAAACTTGAGATTTGAACTATGGAAATTAGCCATGTTTTGGTTGTGTGTTTATTTTAATAAATAAATAAAATTACACAACACATCGCAAAAATGGAAACATCACGTTTGCAATAATGTTTTTTTTTTTTTTTTTTGGAATATAAAAAACTTCCTAGCTGATACATCTCAAACTCATTTAGTTTTTTTTGTGCATTCTCTCTCTGTCTCAATACAGAACGCCTTTGATAGAATCAGATCGGTATTTCTGACCGTTAATTACATTGATAATGACACGCACCCGGTTCCGGGGTAGGGGAGCACGCTGTGACGCTGCACGCTCTTCTGGTCGATAGTAACTATTTTGACACTCGACAGCAGCTGGTGGTTAAATAATATTAAAGATTCCTTGATATTCAAAGTGTGAGATTATATTTATTAGTGTTATGCAAAGTGGTGCTTTCTTTTCACTGGGTAATTGAAGATTACTTTTAATAAATTGCTTTTTTTATTTGATACATTATATGGCTTTGTGAAGCAATACGACCATGTGCATAATTTACCATAACTTGAACTACTGGATCTCTATTAAAAGTATTGCATCAATTATATATATATATATATATATATATATATATATATATATATATATATATATATATATATATATATATATATATATATATATATATATATATATATAATGTGTATACACACACACACAAAAGGGCATAATGCATTGAAGAGAAATTCACGGAATTTCATTTGATCTGTTTAGACATTTTGCTGAAAGAATGGTCATATATTATTTTGGTATTTTGGTAACACTTGTGTTTTTAGTCTAAACTATATTCTCGAACAATTAAAAAAACAGTAAGGTGTTCTTTTGCATAAGATGTAATGTTTAATTCTTGTAATCTCAGTGTAAGTATAATACAGTACATTAATATATTATATAGTAGGCCTACATATTCTAAGATATGAAATGAAACGCGCTTCTGCATAAAATCCATTCGCTCAGAAATCCTTTCACTGAATATGATTTGTACAACATGTCCATTTTGATGACCCCCCCCCCCACCTCCTCTCCCAACGAGGGGAACGATGCGTGGAAACGCGTGTCCGAGCCTTCCCTTCCGTCCCCACGCGCTTTATTACCAATTGAAATGGTTCCCCAAGGCAGAGTGCCTGCATCTAATATCAAAGAAGCGGCTTTCATATAACATGCAGGATATCCATCATCACAGACAGCAGCCTTGAATCGCAGGGGCTTCACTGGCTATAGCATTTCTGTCCACGTCACAATACATCACCTAGCTATATAGGCAACGCGGAGCCGCTTTTTTGGAGAGAAAAATAATTATGAATTGCACTTCGGCCCTAATAAACATGCACGTATAGATTTGACACCAACTTCATTGATAGAGATCCGAGTGCGTTTCTCCATTGTGAAAAACCCATTAAGAAAAATGTATAGCCAGTAAATAGATATAGGAGTGGTTTCATATACCTTAATTGTGACTAATCGTGGGCTGCCTGTAATACTAGTGCTAATCGAGGTATAAGCATATTAAACGCAATTATACCACCTGGTCATGTTTTAATACAAGGTTTAGGAGGGAATTTGCTATAGGGCTAGTGAAACGTTACATATGGCAACCTATATTATTATTATGATGATTATTATTATTAACACATATTTAGTGTCACTCATACGCGGGGCTTATGAACCACAGCCTGGTTTGAACTACGTTCGGGTCACGTCAGGTTCAATGTAAGTATTTCTTTTGAGACATGTGACACGTGATTTAATTCCATTGGAACATCCAGGTGTGTGTTCACGTTCTGTATGACGTCGTGATAAATTCATTAGTCTGTCAGTGTGCGATGCTACAGGAATGATAACGTGTACTCGCATTTTTTCATTTTTGTACACTACAGTCATACCTCCTTTCAAGATAGATAGATAGATACAATCATTTTAGTGCCAGATTTTCAATGTCCTTCTTTGTCACATTATCGATAAACACCTCCACGGAAAGAATGAGAGAGAGAGAGAGAGAGACAAGAAATACACCTCATCCATATTTCACAAGCAGCAGTAAAAGCTGATAAATTGCACAGCAGAATCAGAAATAGTAATCTCTGCGTTAACAGCTGTCCGAAGCGCGGAGAGCGAATGCAATGTGGTTTAGTCATTCATGTCAGTGTACTCTGGAATAGGGGGCCCGTCTCCGGGGTGCATCATGTCTTACTGAATGTACAGCAAATAACAGAGCTCTCTGCCGCACTGAAAACACACAGGTACACCAAGTGCAATAAAACGCTAACTCACATTTCCCTTAGCTTTAGTTTTTTTTACGTTTAATTTGTTTTTATTATTTTATATATGATTCTATGTATTAGTTTCTCATCGTCTTTTAACAATTATTATTTTTATTATTAAAATTATTATTATTATTATTATCTTTAGTATTATTATTATTATTCTAACAGTGGAAGTAGATTAACTCTAGTAGTCCTAGTAGCATTCAATATTTTTTTCGATCAATCAATATTTATTTTGTATAGCGCCTTTCATAGTGCACCACCATCACAAAGCGCTTTACAAGATAGTGAGGAACAATGCGTGATACATTAAATACAGTGAAATACAGGGCATAGCACATTACATACTAAATAATTAAAAAAAAAACAATTCAAATGCATTAAATACAGGCATATTCCATTAAATACGAGGCTAGGATGCGAATTCTAGACATTGTGGATGCGTGTGTCATACAGAATCATACAAAGATGGATTGAAAAACCTGATATAGCAATTTAGACAGCAGCTACATTGCTATATATTAGAGTACAGGCCCTATGCTTTGAATTAGAGATCATTAAATAATAACAATAATAATAATAACACAAATAGTTTCCACGGGGTACGCTGTTAAGCCCGTGCATGCTGTAGCTACCTTGTAAAATTCATATATAAAATGTCCTGGCATCAGAACAAGGTTTCCGGCGTATGAACGGGACAGTTTATTGGGTTCTCCCCGTTCAGTTGTTGTGGGGAGTATATTATTTGAAATAGACGCAGTTAAAAAAAAGCGCGGTGAAGAATGTCCTCCTTTTAAAACCCAGCTAAAGGTTTAATCCGCCTGACCCCTGTACTGTAAATGTGAGCGGAGAGTGGCATGGCGCATCCGTCTACTTAGCATTCAAACGAGCCCGTAAACCAAGAGTCAGCGTTTTATTTGACATAGGGTTCCACTGTAATTTGCTTGGGGGGGGGGGGGGGGGGGTATATATATATATGTTAGCAACAGCTGCCCCCCCCAATAGAAAATACATCCTAATCGTTAGCAAAGAAATGTTGAAAACATATTTGTCTATGAAATAAATTCTTCAAGCGCAACTTGGAGTGTATATGTACATTAAATACACACACACGGAACTCGTGCCAGATGTGTGTGTGTGTAGAGGCGGCGAGATTATTATTTTTTTTAATAAATCGTTTTATAGTATTTTAAAAAGACCATATAAAAACGTAATACAGAAGTTAATGTTTTGTCTCAGGTTGTCCGGGGTGGGAGGGAACCTTCTGGGGGCGCTCTGTTGGCCCCATCACGTGACCTCCAGGCGGACCAATGGGTGCCGCCTCTATCTTTAACTATGTTTAATGTCAGATTGCAATAAACTAGAAGCTGTGTTGGTCGGGCCCGCGGAAATGGGCGATCATAATCTTCTTAATCCCGGTTTTGTGGGACCTCTAGTGAACATCCACACGGGAGACGCCTTCTACTTTCCCAATTTCAGAGCATCGGCTGGAGGGCAACTGTCCGGGCTGCCGTCTCTCTCATACCCGAGAAGGGACAATGTCTGCTCGCTACCTTGGGCTTCCTCCGAGCCCTGCAATGGATATGCCCAGTCTTACCTCGGCAGCCCAATGTCCATTAACCCTTCCTTCAACCGAGCCTGCGATTTAGCTAGACCGGAGGATGGCAAGTGCTATTACAACAGCGGTAACATCAGCAGGGAAGCTTGCTCGGAGAACGGCACCCTCAAGCGAGAGGACCGGCTCAGGGACAGCTCCATAGCGCCCGACCATGCAGGGCTACATAACGGCGTGAGCGGGTTCTCCAAGTACGATTACCCGGGAGTCGAGGCTCTGACCCAGGACCCCCCTTCATGCCAGTCCCTGGAATCCGATTCGAACTCGTCTCTGCTCAACGAGGGCGTCAAAAACTCAACCACAGAACCTCCGACCCGGTCTTCCACGAACACCCACGCAATGTCCACGAGTGGGGGTGAGTGTGCATGCGTGCATATTTATTTATCATCACTGTTATTAAAACATGCATCTGTATTTATTGAGCATCTGACGGCAGGGTGCATTTTAGTTGGTTCTGCACATAAATATAAAAAACATCCTGGGGTTGCATATGTGTGCGCGTGTCACCGCTAGGGGTAGCAGAATACATAAATAAAACAAGCAATGCATTTGCAACCTCACAGCATGATGCCTTTCGGAATACCCAGCAAACAGTAACAAGGACTGTAAAATTCTGTGTTATACTGTAAATCTCTTTGGATCTTCTTTACTGGGTTTTCAGAACGCATAGAGGAGTCGGCACCTCACGCCAGATTGTGCAGCCCTTGGTTTCATTACCCTCAGCACGCTTTATAAAAATAACGACGTGCCTGACGCTGATTTTGCACGAAGAAACAAATGGATGTTGCATATAAAACCAGCCTCTATGCTGTTTAAGAGTCTGCACCGTGTCGCCGATTAGACCAGCGAGAGCACTATTGTTAACGACTCGTATACACACACACGGCAGTAATGTAACCCATTCCTTCTAACTAACGACGCCTTTTAATATGGCTTAAAAAAGGGAACAAATAATTTGGTCTGTTTGCGAGTTCATTATCACGTTAATGCTAGGATTTAACTGCACCAGTAAACTTCATTTGACACCAGCTACTGTAAATCACAGCGTCCAGTTTCTTAATAAGCAAATGCAGCTAATTCTCCAATCGTCTCTAATTAGAATGCATGATGATATCGGAGCGAGGGGTGTTGAAAACAGATGGCTGCTGTTTCAAATTGCATTTATCGACTAATAGTACAATAGCATGAATGCGTGTTTTACATTTCTGTGGGACAACTATAAGAAATCTGACTATAATACGACAGAACATAGGAACGGAATAGAACAGCTTCTGAGAATTCTATCGTTCCATGTGTTCGAATGGTTCTTTTTGGACTCACCGGCATTCCGTATGTTGTTATTTAAAAGGAGCCATGCCTTTATAGATATAAATACACAGATATTTAGCTAGGTTACTCTATAATGGGCTCTTGTTAGATGCATCTAACCCAACGCGACACAGATAAGGCGTTCCAAATTCGTTGCTTCATATTTCAAACTCCTAAAGGATTAAATTTAGTTCAATCAAATCAACATTTGTATTTAACATTATTTAAAAAAAAATGTTAAATATATAATTTTTTTAAAATTATGATTTTTTTAAAGTGTAAATATTTGCATATAGAACCTCCAATGGAACACAATAAATACAAGAGCAGTGTCAAAGAAAGTGTCATTTAAAAGGAAATGTGATAATATATTCAAGTCTAGGGCTTTCAAACCCGGTCCTGGGAGCCCCTGTATCTCCTGGTTTTCATTCCAACTGAGCTCTCAGTGACTTAACTGAACCCTTACATTTAACTAATAATTAATTTACTTAATTACAGACCGTTTTCAGCTCTTAAACAGTTGCAGATTTCAAGTTAACATTTGAAATCTGCATCTTTCACAGCTGAGAACAATTAAAAAGGTCTAATTAAGCAAATTATTAGTTCGATTAAGGGCTTTGTTCAGTAATTGAGAGCTCAGTTGGAATGAAAACCAGTCGACACAGGGGGTCCCCCGGACCGGGTTTGAGAAGCGCTGCTCTAGTCTATGATATAGAGTGGCTGTAATGCACGGTCTGTGTTCTTCATGTGTCAATCTGTACCCCGTGTCTTCCCAATAGGAGCGCCCTGGTACCCGATGCAAACCCGCACCCGAAAGAAGCGAAAGCCGTACTCCAAACTCCAGTTAGCGGAACTGGAGGGCGAGTTCGTGCAGAACGAGTTTATAACCCGCCAGAGGAGACGGGAGCTGTCCGACCGGCTGAACCTCAGCGACCAGCAGGTGAAGATCTGGTTTCAGAACCGGAGAATGAAGAAGAAGAGACTGCTAATGAGAGAGCAAGCTTTGTCTTATTTTTAAAAACTTAAAAAAAAAAACTAAACTAACCAGCGAGCTGGGCTAGTTGCAGTGTACTGTGAGATAACTGAAGTATACCGACGTGATTTTTGTATTATTATTTTTAAAGCATGTATTTACCCCTATGTAAAAAAAAAACACAATACCAGCATAAATGAATGATTGTGAAGGAAATTCATTAAGAAAAAAACATTGCAATACAGGAAAGAAAACTAATTGACGAGTATTCATCTAATTCCATCCTTTACAAGTATCCGTTCAAAAACATTGAGTTTATCTGTAATAGTTTTTATTATTATTACAGTAATATTTACCGTGAATGAACCAAGAATGCATTGAAATTGTGTAGGAATAACACACGCTGGGTCGCTGCATCAATAAACACACACACACACACACACACACACACGAAGAACACTCATTTGAATTAGAGCGCTTATGGAGGCTATAGCTTTTAAGACGAGGATGTTTCAACACTAAGCCAGTGCTGGAAGCGTAACTCAATGCGAATTTGAGAGCCTGCATTGAAGTGTGATATTTAACAACCACAACCCACAAAAAAACCCCAAATAAACTCACTGTATATAGCCTATATAAAATGTGTTTAAATAAATTCTTCGCATGGGTGAGCGACCCCCAATATTAATAGTTACATGACGCATTCCCGGGCCAGCTTGCCTGCCACTGTGAGCAAAGCGTCCCCGTTTAAAAGAATTACACAACAAGGTCCATTTGGGGATTGTCATTTTTAAAGACATGTTTTAATGATGCTGTAGCCCCCTCTCTCTACCCCTTTATACAATGACTAAACTGCACGATAACTGCAGAAAACGCTTGATATATTTCAGAAATACAAGATAAATATTAAAAAAACAGTAATAATAATAATAATAATAATAATAATAATAATAATAATAATAATAATAATAATAATAATAATAATAATAATAATAATAGTCTATTTACGCCCCAGTGTTCTTTTCGGACTTAAAATATGAGAAAAAGCGAACCGAAGAACGTTAGCAAAAAATAAAAAACTAACATGACACCAATTCAGACATGAGAACGGGTTATTGAATCCGTTCTGTTTTAAGATATTCTGCATTCAGATATATAACACACACACCCCCACCAGAGGCGATTGGAAAGTAATAATCTTGACTTGGTATCTGTTCCTCAAGGTAACATCTACACAACACTCCATCATTTCCCAAAACACTTTCATGCCCTTTTGAAAAGGCAGTCTCGAAAACTATTTAAAAAAAAGAGAGATACCTGCGGCATTGTACATTATCCTTGAAGAAACAACGGCCGCTCTGTATAGATCTATTATAAATCACGATTAAGGATTCCAAATGTAACGCATCACGTTATCGAAGCCCGAATAATTCTATTTCAAATGCCCGATACTGCACCCGTGCGGTAAGCGCGTACGTTGCTGGGTTCACAAGAATGGTTCTCTTATCGAACTCCGAACCAAATAAGGGTTCCAAGGAGAATCTAGAACGCGCGCTGGAACTCCGTGTTCTAAGACTGCTTGCTTTGTCATGGGGATGGGACACCACGTGCTTTATTTTACCCTCCTACTGCGTCCACGGTCATGGCCACAGAACCGTGTCAACCGACCCCAGGTTCATTTATAAAGAAATAGCGGCCATCTCGCTAAACCGCTGTCGAGTTAGACGCGTTCCTATCTAGTCATTGCGAAGTTCACGTTCCTTATTTTCAAGTCATTGATAAGCTGTGCTTTCAGTCGAAGATTGCTAAAACTTCTGAGCTGCTAAAACTCCTGCACCGAAAGGAAAAAACCATTACATTTAAAACCGAACAATACTGTGTTTCATATACTAGAAATGTATTCCATTGGCAGATAAAATGCTGTTTTTTGTTTTATTGTTTTGTACTAAACAGTGTATTTGTTTGTTTGAAGAATCTTTTTTTTTCTTTGTTTAATTGCATTCCTTCTTTAGAAGATATTACCTTAATTGTATGAAAATAAGACACTAAAGAATCGACAGTAAAACGCTGAAGGACAACGCTATTGAAAAGCTCGGTTGGTTCTGTCTAGAGATATACCTCCCCCCCTCCCCAATCACACATACAGTATTTGTAAAATTGTGATTTATATCTTGTGACGTAATATATGCAAAAATCTCTTTACAAATTGCATTATAACACTTTGTAACAGAGATGGCGCTTCTCTTCAGTGTCCCTGCTTCAGTGTTTCCTGGCTTCAAGTCTTTTCGATCCATTGAAATGCATCGTTTGTTATATTGTCCTTGTGTGGTGAAGTTTACACTGGTAGCTAATTGTGTAAGTTCGATGAATAGAATCCATGTTCTATGTGCGCTGTATATGGGCGGTATATATGCTATATTATATATATATATATATATATATATATATATATATATATATATATATATATATATATATATATATATATATATATACATACAATGTGTGTGTCTATGTATGTAAGATTTCTGATAATAAATAAAACAATGTAAACTCTATATCTAGCTTGGTTATTGGTTTCGTCTCTGGAAATAATGTTTGACACGTAATACCAAACTGTGTACCAACTTTGTCATTTTTTTCTGTAACTTTTCTTCATCACATCAAGACACACTAGCCCCTTGTGAAACACTCTGCAACACAAAACAATAAAACACTGGGCTTGTTGTTTCTTGCAGCTATTTTCCAAATTGCTAGAAGGCATTCCTCTTACACAGACACAATACTTCGCTTGCAATGTCTCCTAGTAAGAGATGGGGATGTATACCGCATGATATTTCTATAAAAAGGAGATAGATGTTTACAAGTGAAGCGTGCAAAAAAAATCTAATACTCACAAAAGCATATGTGCATTTTAAAGTATAGGGAGAAAAGGCATATTCCATGCTAATTGCTTGCATTTCGCATTGTATAATAAGAGTGTTGGATGATAAGAATGCGGTCAAAAATGACAATTTACAATAACAATAATAATAATAATAATACTAAAGTCAGTCTTCATAGAATATTTTAAAGAACATATCCAACTACATGGATTGGTGGTTTATTTATAAAATACCCTTCCTACAGCAAACACGACCCACGCAACCGATATCCACCCAAAGCATTCAAAGCGGGCCATCTCATTTCAATAGCGCCCGGAAAAAAAGTGCATTAAGAGGTCTGAAATCTGTATCCCTTTTTAAAATCGCAACATCCAGCCCCGTATTAAAAGCACAGCAGGTATTATACCAGGAGGAACACAATGGATGCGTCGCAGACTTCTCGAAACTTTGAATCTGCGTTACTTCCATTGCCGCATCTTCCTTTAATTTCATGTCAAATAAATTAAGCATATTGTGTACGTGTCCGAATTCCATTTCCATGAAAACAGGTTAGCTATGACGCAGCTGTTAAGCTATGACAATGCCATGTTGAGTATATGGACCTGTTATTATTATTATTATTATTATTAGCAGATCCTATACTGTGCTAGAATCATGCAGTACCTTTCTGCTGGTGAGAATCGGAGGTCTTGCAATACTACAATATTAGATGGGGGTTCTTGCGCTCGTTCTACTTCGAATTTGTAGGCGTTCTGTGCCCGGAACGATTGTTTTGCTCGGGGTTCTATAAAAGAACCATTCGTTACGCTGGATCCAAAAAAGAAGCCTTCGAGAAAAAAAAGCATTCGAAATCCAAATTTGGTTCTATCTATTAAACGAACGCAGGACGGTTTTTGTTTTCATCGACAGAGATAATTGCTGATGGTTTGCGGGTGTGTTTTTCTGTAAAAAGATTCCCAAAAAACACGATTTAAATAGATTCTTGTGTTCTCCAGCAGTATCATTTTACACTATTTTTATGTTGAGTATTGTCCCTTGGCACGAGTTTATATTGGTTCGGGGGCTTTTATTCCGTAATTTCACTGCGAAAAATGATTAGGGTTTAACACGTCTCTCGATAACGTAATGTTTAATGACAGCATCATATAATTCACATTGTAATAGTGCGCTACAGGTAAACCTTTCAGCTGTATTTATGGACCCCGCTTATTGTTTAACCAGCGACTCGGTCTTCATTTGATTGCACGTACGTGGATATACTTTGACAATAAAAGTAATACATATAAAAATCTAACACAAATTATTCGAGGATAATATAGAAAAACAAAAACACGTAGATTTTACACCGAGCTCACAGAAGCTCAGTGATGCTCAGAGTTTATTACATTGGTTTCAGATTGAATAAAGCGGACTGCAGAATGCGTACCAACCTATGCCACAGACATACTCACTCACACACACACACACACACACACACACACACACACACTTGGCCTTGGAATTAGCTGTTGCATTTTACGCAAGTTTAATTATTTATGGTTCGCCCGGGGTCATGCTTAAACTTCAATTTGCCAGTGAAGCAAAATTTCTTCACAGCAATTTCTTCGGTTAACTTTGAAATAATAATAAAAATGCATTCAAATATATTAATCGCATCATAGACTTGTAGGAAAAAACCTACAATAAACATATATTCTACAAACTGCAAATAAAAAAAAACACGTGTTAGCAGAAATTAAATAGACAGTGCACCTTGTATAAGTACTAATATGTTTAAAAACCACAATGTTCGTGTTATTATTCTTAAGCGTTTGGGATGGTGTCTCCACTTGCCATGCATACAAATACTCTTCGTGATAGAACTGCATAGAACCGCTATATTCTGAAACTCAGGTAAAGATAAAAAGGCTGTATTTAAGCAGGAAGACAGAAAACGAGTCGCATTTGTGTAGCCTCTTGTTTGTTAGCTGTGCGTGTTTGCAGTGGATTGGAACACATCCTAAGCCAGCGGTCATTGCCGTGTAGGGAGTATGCAGAAGTCCTGCTATACAGTGTTAAAGGTTTGTGCATGCGAGCCAACACACAGCGGCGTTGCAATTAAATGTAGGTTTGTTTTTGCAAGGACAGGCTTGCATGAATTCTCATCTTTTATGCTGTCCAAATTCATATACAAATTCACTTACAAATGGAATTGAAGAGAGCACCATAGCAAGACTCCGATTCCTCATTGAAGACAGCTCATTTTGGAAGTGTGAATTTATTTTAGAAGGACGATTGGTATGTAGGGATGCATGTATGTGAAGAAACGCGAGGCTACCTGCTTTTACCAGCAAGCACCCCCCCCCCCCGAACAGAGATGCTGTAGAGATAGCATAAGACGGAGCCGTGAATAAATCAGCTTAAAATCACTGCTGAGGCGCAGGAATATGTGATGCGAATACATGTTGTAGTCTTTAATCATTTGTATTCTGATAAACGAGCTCGAGTCGACATTGATGCTCCGTTACACTGCGCAATAACATTAAGCTGGTTCTAGTCAAGTCCTGGTGTGATGCATTGCACGTTTGCAATGTATAAATACATGTGATCGGATACCAAACCACGTGTCTGCAGGGTTATAGATATATTTGATGAGTTTTTTTTTTTTTTTTAACGCCTGCTAACGAACATTTGCATAGGTCTATAGTCAGGCATACAGATGGATTTAAGATAGTGTCTCTTTTTAGATATGTCTTGCTAGCACGTTTTCCTGCTAATTATATAAACACATTTTCGACTTCTATATTAAATCATACAGTTAGAAGAGCAATGGTTATATACATGGGGTACTTGGAAAACCGTTAATATATCAATAGTCGTGTGGTGTAAAGACAAATCGCTTTTCAGAGGCCGGTGTTACGCAGATTTCTGTACCCCCTTAGAATTCTGTATCCCCTTAGATTTGACGCCTGCGTTGATCAAGATCGCCATACGTGAAGGCTTGATGTTACTGAACAGTATTTACATGTAATAAAATTAAAATGGGTTTTTAAAAGAAATACAGTTTCATAAGGTTACTTTTAATCAAGGGTTTCGTGTATCGAGCAACGCAGGAGGCTGAGCGTACTGTAGAAAATCCGCGGTGTTATGTGCTGTTTTTTATTTTGCTACAGCATTAGTTTGGTCTTGTTATAAATATTTGTTGCAAACTGCAGTATAATTCAATGGTAGTGTTTGAGAGTGGGGTTGAGGCACAGGAATATCGCGCAACCACGTCCAGCTTTGAAAAACTGCATCTGCACAGGCGGGGATACAGAATGCTATGGGGATACAGAAATCTGAGTAAAACCGGGTTTTGTGTGCGAGTTGAGGTGTGGCACACTGCTTTTTGAAAACGAGTAGGCCTACAGGTCTCCAAATATCTAAATGCACGTTTTATGTGTTATCGATAACCATTCAGTTGAGTCTGAAACACATAGGGTTATTTGACCCTAAACATTCCTAACACTAAACGTAACACACACACACAATATTCTGGGATGTACTGTTTATGCCATACTCTACAATGTGTAGATCTCAGTGTAACTAACAAAAAATAATAATAAACTAACACCGTTTAGAGATTAACCAGAAACCCAAACACGTTTGCCCGAGACTGCTTGATTACGAGCGGCTGCATTTTAAATGATACACAACAAAATATATATATATTTTTTTTTTGGTCAAAACCATTTTGTGGGCTGTAGGTATATTTGACGATATTTAGCAACTACAATTACAACAGAGACGAAACCGATATTCAGATCTGCCTCATTCCTCAATGTGGTTTTATTGGTTTATTTTTTTTTTGGTCTCAAAGGCCGCAAAGGTCAGCGGTCTCGGGTTTGCACTTCACTCAGAACTTGTGCGTCACGGGTCTGTCTGCACTCGGCCTCGCTCCCGGTGGCTCCCACAGGCCACAGCGCGGCCGCCGGGTGGTATTTTGAAAACGCGCTGGGGGTCCGGTCCTGGAAAACAAACCCGGAGACAGACTTGACCTAGGGATGGGATTTTTTTTTATATACAAGAGTCATTTGCGCGTTTTCCGACTTTGCTGGTTTCAGGCGCTGGGGCCGTGGTTTAATTTCGATCGAGTAGGCCAACATAATCACTTCTGATTGTGTTAAAAACTTTATTTAATAATAATAATAATAATAATAATAATAATAATAATAATATGGTAGATTTAAACTAAACTGACGACACTTAGGCATAATCATTTGATGAAGTTTATAGGCTATATATAGGTCTATATCATCATCAATCGGATTGGACATCTTTTTCCCGTTATACCTTTGCTCCTATATTGTGTGTGTGTGTGTGTAATTATATCTATCTATCTATTATATTATCTATCTATCTATCTATCTATAATTACACACACACAAAATATAGGAGCAAAGGTAAAACGTGAAAAAGATGTCTCGTGAGTATTTCAATTTTAAAATACCAATCTGGCATTAATGTATGCCTAGCAGGCAACTCTGTGTACTTCAAAACCCACTGTAGTATTATTATTATTATTATTATTATTATTATTATTATTATTATTATTAATAATAATAATAATAATAATAATAATAATAATAATAATAATAATAATAAAGTTGGAAACAATCTCTGAGAAAGTAAAATAGACGGGTATAATCTATCAAAATGAACCATTGTGTTTATATTAAAAGGGAAGATTATTTGTTCTGGCTATTCTATGCAACGTGTCTATAACAGTTTGCTCCCAAAACGAAGATTATTCACAATTTCTATTTTACAAAATCGTGGGGTAGCTGTCAATCAGACTACGTATTTTTAATTTGTAAACCCCCCCCCCCCCCCAAAAAAAAAACAAAACAAAAACATATTGCAGTGAAATTTAAACGAAGGCTGCCATTAGCCGAATGTAATAAGGTGGTGCATCTAGTATTTCATATAATAAAAGTATCTGTTCAATACATTTCATATTGTAGGCTACAGAAACTTGCACGAACACATGTCTAACAGTATATCAGAAAGGATCAATGCTATTTTACTGACAGGAAGCCAGTCCAAACAGAGGCATGTAAACAATAAACGAAATCAAGTCAACTAGAATCTGTTCATGTATTTGAAATGTTTTTTAAACTCTAAGATCCAGCCAGCGCTTTTATTTAATACCGCAATACTGGAGATAGGGAAAGGCGAAAGGAAATGAACGTGTTCCTTTTCATTTCATGTAGTTTGCTGCACAATTAATTGCGAATGCAACTGATATTCGTATTTTAAAATAATAATAATAATAATAATAATAATAGAAACTGATCTGCTTTTTGACATACTGTAACTGTACGATTGTCCAATATGTATTTTTTATAGAATCCATATTTAATCCATCTATTTCAAAAACTCAATCTGAATCCCCTGTTCAAAGCAAGGCATATGCTTAAAATCCTTACAACGAAATGCCAGATAAAAAAGGGAGGCAGTCGGGAGAACAACACCAGATCAGACATTTCTTCCACCGGCCTCTCCTGAGCTCAAGGGAAATATAAATACGGTGCATTCCGTGCAAATTGTTCTGCAAATACGATTTGGATAGAAAAGTCAATGGAGGTTAGCCGAGCGAAGTGTGCCACTGCGTTATTGAAACTTAGAATTTAAAACGCATTGTTTATTTTAAGAAACAATTTCATTGCTGGAAGGCGAACGGTCTCCAAGCTGTATTACTAGGCATCGGGTTGGATGTAGAATGACATGCAAGTTACAAACAACAACTCTCCGAACCAAATAAATAACTGTACAGGCAACGTTTAAAAGAGACATTTTATTATTTACACACTTTACACTGTAATGCTGATTTCTGCGCTTCTGTAAGTATGTGAACGATTAAAATGTTACCGAAACAGGATTTCATGTGTGTTCGCAATACACAAATGAAACAATGCTACGAAAACTAACACTGATTATATCAGAGTGTTTATTTAGTTAAATTATCTGAGAGTTGTCGACACCTATTTTACTAATGAAATGACTAATTTATATTTATATATATATATATATATATATATATATATATATATATATATATATATATATATATATATACACACACACACACACTTTAGATCAGATTAAGATATATTATATTATATCACACAGATTACAGATCTATAATTTGGACAACACTTTACTTAATAAAAATAAGTCAAATACATACGTGGATTCATAGTAACAGGATTACATTTCTTCGATATGGTGAATTCACATGACTGGGTTTGCTCTGTGTTTATAAGAGAGACAGATTCGGCTTGTTTGTATAGAAAGCTGCGGGGAGTGTGGAGGCAGAATCGAAGTTATTACGTTTACAGAATTCGTACACAGATGCATTTGTAAACCGTGTCACTCCTGTGTATTTTTTTTTTAAAGGTTGTCCTGTCGAGGCTATGGCGCTCCCCGACGGGGTTTTAGAGGGGGTTCTCTGTACTTCTCAGACACAACACGCCCGACAGATCCCTAGACCAAAGCTGCTTTGCCGTTTGCTTGTTAGAAATCAACAATAAAAAACTCCGGGCAGGTTTCAACCAGACATGCTCTGCATTGTATCACCTTGGTGGTTTATTACCTGAAGAAAAGTAGACTTCTTTTGTTGTTGTGTATTTATTTTTAAAAGCACGGACCCCCCTCCCTCCCTTTTCCAAAGTGCAAGTAAATTTTCAACTTCCCAAAGACGAGTGATTACCGACTGTGCGTTTTTTTATTTGTTTTTTTTTTATGGATGGTCCAAGTTGCTTCCCGTCCTTTTGTTAAATATCCTCTCCTGTTTACTGCTGTCTGTCTGGGGGGGCGGGGAATCAATACAAAGTGAAGGTCAAGTTAGCATCGTTCCTTATATGGTAAACGAATGACCACCATTTTCATTGTTTTGCTACAACAAGACAGCGAGGACACTCTGACTTCCGTAGCTTATTTCTCCTTTTCGTAAAATAAAAAGCGAGGCATAGCGGGGAGAAAAAGAGATATGGATCTTTTTTTATTTTTTTTATTTTAGGAATAACGAAGATTAAGATTACTATAACGGAGACTTCAGATCGTCTCAACTTTGTAAAAAGCGACAGTGTCTGAGCCGGAAAGGAAATTAAACGCCATAAAACGAGCCTCAAATTAGGCCTAATGTTTGAGAAGGCCTACGACCCGCCGCTAGGAATCAAAAAGGAGCGGGTAAGCCAACCGAGGTACGAACTCTTAAACCTCGTAAATCTGTTTTACATAATTAACATTTCTGCTATTCCGATGTATTATTATTATTTAATATATACTTTTTTTTTTAAGAAATGCTTTCTGCTTTCAATGTGGATTGTCCTGTATGTCCAATACTTAGTGACAGGAGCATATGATTAGGTCTATATTGAATACCATTTTTAAAAGCCTGTTCCTTATGCAAAGAAAATGCTCTTGACAACGATATGGATTTCATTTTATTACCCATACAATACAGATACGTACTGAAACAAATGACAGGGTTAGGGTGCTTGTTAATGCATTTTAAATCACTATTATCTGCTGTATTATTAAATTGTGGTTTGTCACACTTGTACTTTGCTTGAACAAAAGTTATTGTATTTCTTGCTCTTATTGTATTACTTGTATTGTAACACTTGAAATGTATTTGCTTACGATTGTAAGTCGCCCTGGATAAGGGCGTCTGCTAAGAAATAAATAATAATAATAATTTTAATAGGGGGGGGGGGGGGGGGGAGGGGGGTTGATTTATATAATAATTTTTTATTATTTATAAAGTGAAGCTTTGTTTTGCTGGTGCTCGCTTGACAACGCTAAAATACGCAGCGAGCAATGGTTTAGTGTGCACCCCGGCTCAAAGCACCGATCTCTGCAGCTCGGATTACATTGCTCGGAGCGCTGTCTCAGACTGCTTCCTATACATCTGACATTGCATAGCACACTGCGGCTCTGTAATGAAATGGAAACCGCACCATTATGGCGTCGATATTGGGTAACGTTTGATAGGCTGTATTTAATCTATAGTGGGATTCTGTGAAGTAAACGGCACAAGTGGTTGAGAAGGTTTGCTTCTAAAACTCAGAATCAATGTGAAGTTATATAGCAAACAGAAAATGTAAATCTATTAAGCCATTACCTAAAACGTATATCAATTGAATTGATTAATTTATTGACACGCGGTTATACCAACACACAATTTCAAATACTAATATATACTTGCACCAAAGACGTTGAGGCGAGGTATTTAGAATCAGACTACTTTGGGAAGCAGCGGTTATAATAAAAACAATAACGACATCATGATCTGTAGGTTCTGCTAACATTGAAGAAAAGCTATTCAGTGCTGAGAGCCGCTGGTTTTACAGCAAAGGACAGGCTGAGGAAGCAATGCATAGACTTCCTATTGATTGATTTCTGAGTGCATCTAATTATTATTGACGTAAAAGCTCTACAATACCAAGCGCTGGTACAAATTACATTATGATTCAATGCAAAATGCCAATGCATATGCATAATTAAAATTACAGACTGCTTCTACTATGACCGTATATATTAAGAATTGTATCTACACACACACACACGAAATCCAATGCGGATTTTACACGTGCACTCCTCCAACACGCTGCAGAAGAAACTGAACTATACAAACTGTCGGGTCAGCCCTGCAGCAGCGTGAATCTCATAGCAGGGCAGGCAGATGTACAGTGTGCGGATGTTGCACTGTGTTTGTAAATGTGCACACTGTAAGAGACCCCCCCCCCCCGTGTATTCCAGAACACGCTGCACATGGCTGTGGAATTAAACGTTCACTGTGCATTTTGCCATGCGGTGATCGCCAACCAAATAGATGCGTAAAAACCAGCTAAAATTACAAAGACTTTGTATCAGATACACAGACGCGCAGAATTATACACGGCATGCGTCAGCTGCTTAATTCTAGCGTCGTTTTTTTATTTGTTTTAATAGAACGCGACCCTTTGTAGAAAGTTTAATGCGCTTATACAGAATACCGGACGAATCTATTTTAGCGGTTGAAGTTAGTTGTAGGTAAAGACATTGTGTTTTTAGAGATGGGATATGGAGGGTCGTTTGAGATTAGCTTTCAGGTAAACATGGATTGTTTTAAAGATACAAAACCCATACGATCATAGAGTTTTACATAAACATCAAACACCAGTTGCTTAGTGTAATAGGAGAGTTAATTTATGTATGTCTTTATCCATTCCTGCTTCATATAAATCACCTCCGGTCACAACTGTTCATGTGAAGTGTTTGGGGAAGGATAAGTTACCCTGAGAAGTATTGGACATCCTGTATGTGTTTGAATATAAAGTGTGTTTGCTATACTTTATAAATGCACACATGTTTATGTGAAGTGGGGTTAATCAAACGGGTTAGAAATTATTTTATTTTTTCATGTAATTGGATCCGGGCTCTCATCTATGCACAGCAGCATTCTGAATTATTATAAAGTACCCTGGTTTCAAAAAACCCTGAAATCCATTAAAAAGGACAATAATTATAAGACTTATTGAAATATAGTAAAAGAAAACATAATTTAAACTTGGTTATTGACTGATCTATTGTTAATCCGTTTCGAAGCCATCACTTCCATTAAGATTGGACCCGCGCTAGCGTTACTGTAAAGCGCACTAATAATAATAATAATAATAATAATAATAATAATAATAATAATAATAATAATAATTCATGTTTTTACAAATGCTGGTGAACCACAGGAATTTATTTTATATATATATATATATATATATATATAAACATTGAAATGTATTTAACGATGTCTGCGGGAAATATTAAAATCGCTTTGATCGGATTTTAAGAGGCACAAGTCGAAAGACACGGCGCGCAGTGCGATGGGAAAACTTTTTACAAGAATCGTTTAAAACACGAACATTGCGGTTTATGAAAAAGGAAGCGTTTCACATAAGCCGTCTTCTCTATGAAAGAGATTTGACGAGGCAGTCGTGTTCTTGTGTCACGGACAGACCCAGGCCCGCCACACACAATGCGGCGATGGATTAAAATAGCGGGATGGACCGGGTTTAACGCGACCAAATGCGCGTTGTGTAAAAGTATTTATTGAGAGAAAAAAATACATTCTCCAACTACACACGTAAACGCTTCCCATACAGCCTTATTGACAGCACGCCGTTCTGAATCGCCCCATTCGGTCACGAATTTGAAACCCGTTTGGGGGAGTGCAGTTCAGGTTGCCCTGCCAAAACTGAAGGAAAAAAATCAAACATATGCATTATATAAATATACATAGATCACAAACTTTAACGTGGTAGAATTGTCCACACAAAGGGATACTGAGTGTTCTAAAGTCACAAATGCAGGCTGATTATACACGTAGGTGTATAGTACTTATTCATAAAGGAAATGTGTTATTTTTTATTTAATTTTTACATTTCTTTGCGGCGTGTTCCTGTTATTTGAGACCACATCTCTCACATAACCCAGTGTTTTCTTTTCAGTTGAAAAATGTTCACAGTTCAGGCAAGAATTTAACAGTCGGTCTTAAAACCAATTAAATGTATCTGGGCCGTCATGGGATAATATTAATTCTGTCACATTCGCTCCACCAGTATAGTCAGAGATAAGAGAAATCTTTATGGAATGTATTTATTTATGTATTAATGGTAAGTCGCAAATTCTTAAAAGCTAAGAAAGGTTCAACCAATGGAATGCTGCCAATGGAGTCAACGATGGTTTGAATTCCACAAAGTGAACAAGCCTTAAAGACCGCAGTTAAGAATGTGCCCGGCCGGCCTGTTTCTAAAGCACCTGAGAATCGCAGCGCTATTTTCTGCAACGTCTCAAGAATTGGGTGTAAAATTGAGTTCAAGGTACAGATGCATTTTTGCGTCAAGTTCACGGATCGTGTATCAGCTACCGGAAATCAATGTGCACAAAACATGACAAAAACACAGATTGTAGGGGTACATTTCAGAAGCGACACGGTTGCCTTTTGTATTTGTAAAAATCAGGTTCATTTCTGTTTTTCCATTCCAAAATAAATTCTTAATTCCAATTCACATTCCGTGTTAATCAACTGCTCAACAATGCAAATAGCATTACTCTCACAGTGGTAACAAATTACTTCAATTAACGTTAGTTAATTAAATGGGCATTAAATGAAAGCAGCTGAACAATGACAGCTATTATTACGTGTTTAAAAGTATGCAAGGATTTGAAAAGGGACTTCAAAATCAAGAATTGACCCCAAGCATGTTTATAATAATATCGCTCATAACTGCGTCTCTCTCTCCACACACACACACACACACACACACACACACACACACACACACACACACACACAGACTGCCTCCTGCCTTTTTGACTAACAGTTTGACAATGGTTTGTTTATCTGCCTTTTACCAGAGAGACCAACTCAATTGACATTTAGTTGGAAAATTTAAAGTGCTTTTGGCGGAGAGAAAATACAGACTGAAGCAATAAAAATATACCATTTATTTATTTATCTATTTAAATGTTAGATGAAATACCATGTTTTATTGAAATAGGATAGATTTTTATGGGCTGAAAGTAAATGGATTCTTCGATGTGTTCTAGAATGATTTAATAATTCGGATTTGCAACACAATTTTAAATCGATTCTAAAATAAATGTAATGTTTTAATTCAGGAGCAAAATTGTGTGTGTGTGTGTATATATATATAATATATATTATACACACATACATACACACATATACATATTATATATATATATATATATATATATATATATATATATATATATATATATAGCATACAAAATTGAGATGGCCACGGGTCCCCCGTCCCCCCCCCCATGACTGTCCATCCAGAATTTGCATTCAGTCCTCGTTCTGTTGTGTTTGACTCGAGTCTCCCGCGATTTGCTTGAGAGATCGAATCGCGTCAAGTACACTTTTCCAAGTTCGAACTGGGTTTATATTAACACTGTCTCGTCCTCTTCCGGCGTGACAGACAGACTGACAGCTTACCTTATAACATAAGCCTTGTTTACAAGGCTACTTCCGGCGGAAGTCAAACCGCAATATTGCAGTGTCTCTGCGTTTTGTGTTTATGGAGAGAGGATGTAGATTGTGTATCCGCTTTAGTTCAAGGATTCAATTCAGCCGCACAAATAAGACACGGGTTGCTATAGTATTTGAAACACGAGTTTAAACATTAATTTATAATTGTTCTACCATATTTTAGTTAACGTATAAAAAATACTACTTATACCAATACGACCTGTAGTACTATGCGACCAATAGCAGCAAAATTAATAACAATAAACACAGCCTTAGTCTTGGAATGTCAAGCAACATTATAGGAAGCAAGGCTTTAATAGAAACAATCTATATTTCCTTCTATCCCAAAAGAGAGAGAACAACAAAGGGAAAGAAAGAGAGAAAGAAGGGGAGAGCCCTAAATCCACTGGTTAGACATTCTCAACCACAGAACCAGTCTGACGAAATAGTTTTGTCTGTTTTGAAACAGGAATTATATTAAAAGATGGTTTTGGGGTTAAAATTGTTAACATGTTTTGTGTGTGTGCGTAGGTATTACTATCCATGTGAGGCCAACATTTGAGTTAATAAAATAAAATAAACTACGCTGTGGGGACGTCCCCGCTGTGTAAAACTGAATATGCCTTCAATAAATAAATAAATAAATAAATAAATAAATAAATAAATAAATAGTGACAAATATTGAGTTTGTTGTCGACTTTCACCCTGTGTGGAGTTTTTGTCTGACACGAGTTAGAAATAGTAAATTTAAAATATAGTGAGAGTCAATGAGAAGTCCCCACAAATATAGGAATGCAAACGTGTGTGTGTGTGTGTGTGTGTGTAGGGGTGTGTATCAGTGTGTATGTATCTGTTTGTGTGTGTGTATCAGTGTGTATGTGTGTGTATGTTTGTGTGTGTAGGGGTGTGTATCAGTGTGTGTGTATCTGTGTGTGTTTGTATCAGTGTGTATGTATGTGTGTGTGTAGGAGTGTGTGTAGGGGTGTGTATCAGTGTGTATGTATCTGTGTGTGTGTGTGTGTGTTTAACGCCGATTCTCTTTCCCCGTCCTGTTTTCAGATAACAAAAGGAGACTGGTTCTCCAGCCCTCACTCGCCGTTTTATGGTAGTCGGGATTCGGGCTTTGGTGGTCAAATTCAAGTCCTGTGTCAGCGCAGCTGTCTCGCTCTTTGTACTTGATTTCAGGAATCCTGCGCTCTCCCCAACCTTTCATCTACAAAAAGATTTTTTTTTAAAAAAATAGCGTTTTAAACAAGATGGTGCAAATGTCTACACAAACCAAAAGAGTAAACATAAAACCTCTTTCAGAACGCCAGCACAATTTAGAACCTTCGTGACGCTGCTGGTATAATTAAGCTATTGGCGTAGCATTTGGAATAAAGTATGGTAAATAATAATAATAATAATAATAATAATAATAATAATAATAATAATAATAATAATAATAACAAAAATGCATGGCAGCGCAAGAGTCGCCTGCCAAATTATTTATACACGTTCTCACGGTTTAACCTTCAAAGAGATACTAGCTTTCTACAACAGACTCTCTCACACACACAAAGACTTCCAACCGATTATTGCACATATTACGAGTACTGCGGCTTGGCTTTCACGACACAGAATATTTTAATGAAGAGAAAACCTGGGGAAATAATTAGACTCGTAAAGAATCGCAATGGTCGTATTGTTTTTTTTTTTTTTTTTACTTGGTATTAATACAGCTCTATAAAGCGACCGGTAAAAGGTCTACTGACACTTTAATTAAAAGTTTGCCCCAAAGCGGCCCGAAGCAGCGTGCGTTTGATCAAAGCGGTGATAAAGCCCATGGACTTCCATTCAGAGAGATCTGCAAGATTTAAATAATGTATCGGATGCAACCAAAAGCCGTGTCTATGCTGCAGTATTATCGCATAGAAGTTACATTAGAGTACCATGTGTATTAAATGTTTCATGTACCAAACCTTACAATCGCGCCATTTTGATTAAAAGGGATTCATTCATTCCGCTCCAAGTAACATTAAATTATATAAACACTCGCTTTGAAATAATAATAATAATAAGTGTGTCTGACGAGATTAATTTAACCCGGCAATGCGTTCTATTGTATATTCCTCCAAAACCTTCCACGTGCAGGGTAACGTCTCTATAGGAATGTATATTGTCTATGAAAATATATTTTAAATAAAGATTTAGTTACCATATGAGAAATAAGTAAACTCTACGTCAGCTATATTAAATCTCAAATTTTCCCCATGGAGTTCGCCCAACAAAGATGTGCAATCACAATGAACCAGTTAGGAGACAAACATTTGGGGTTGTTTGGTTTAACCTTTCTGAAAATGACGGTTCATTAACACGTTTATGTTGTGAAAAAAATATGCAAATCTGTTGTGCAATGCGTTCTGGTATTTCCAACACGTAAGGCGCCCAACAATACGTAACCCTTAAAAGGAGACGGGTGATCTATTCCATAGAGAAAATAAACCACACGTTTTTAAGGAAAGAGAGATATTAATGGTTTTTGCTCGGACACGTCTCGTCCTTTTTGAGATCCTGAAGGGTCACTTCATTATAATAGGTTCTCCATTTCCTTCACAGAAACTCGGTCTCGTTTTACCGTGTACCGCGTAATTATCCTTACAGAGTTTCTTATATCCCTTCAAAAGAATTCTGAATTTCGAAAGACCACCCAGGAAAAAGGATTATAAAGAACGTGTATTTAAAGCTTTTGAAATATTATACACGTTTCCTTTCTGGGAAGAAATGTATTGAATAAAATGGCAAAACTAGATGGATAAGGAAAATAAACATATTGAGGGAAAGAGTATTATTATTATTATTATTATTATTATTATTATTATTATTATTATTATTATTATTATTATTTATTTATTTCTTAGCAGGCGCCCTTATCCAGGGCGACTTACAGTCGTAAACAAAAATACATTTCAAGAATCACAGTACAAGTATTACTACAATTAAGAGCAAGATAAAACACAATGACTTTGGTTCAAGCAAGTACAAGTGTGACAAAATACAATTCAATAATACAGCAGATAACAGTGTCAGTGATAGTTACATCAGATTAAATAGAAATCAGTTGAACGAATAGTTTGTAGCTGTTTTAGACTTATGAACCTTTTTGTAAATAACATTCCATTTAAAAATAGAATCTGCTTTTAATAGAATGGGTTTCATAGCTTTATAATCGAAGAGGCATTAATATCAGCCAGGCATTGTGTTTAGCATTACGAATAAAGCATGCTGGTAATTCGCAGCCTACACTGTTTGAAAATAAACATTCACATTAAAAATGCAAAACGCATCTTATAATAAATATTTCAGAAAACTTTAAAAAGAAGGGGGCTCTGACTATTGATTGAGTATTGACTAAACTCGTTGCTTCGGGCCGTGATATATTACTAATTCAATGGCATGCTTTCTCTATACGATGCAGGTGATCAAGAATCGATCGATGAATTAATACTAATAAAAAGAAATGCTTAATACATCAGCATGGACGATTCAGGAAGGTATATTATCGAGATTAAACCTTGCACTTGATATTGTGTGTGTGTGTGTGTGTGTGCATGTATTTTTTTTTTCTGAACTCTTGCTAGAGGGGAGTGCCTTACCAAGATGACTCGAAATCTGCTATTGATTTTCATAATGTTCTTGCGGTGTTTGGAAACCAATCGTTTGAACCTCTGAGATCTTACCTAGAACAGAACCACCCCTACGCATCTAAGTGCTCCGAATTGATATACGAGTATATCTACTTTCGATCACGTGGCTCCAGGGAGACTTACACGGATAACGCGTCATCGAGCCTTCCCAAATTTTTCCCCCACCGCAGTTCGGATCCAAAAACATCTATCTATACAGCGGGAAAGGGAGAACGATGTTTAACTCAGTGAATCTAGGCAATTTCTGCACCCAAACGCGCAAAGAACGATCTGCTGCTGAATTTGGGGAGAGGACCGGCTGTGCCTCCAATCTATATCTCCCGAGCTGCACTTATTACGTGCCCGAGTTTTCAGCGGTGCCCTCGTTTTTACCACAGGCCCCTTCTCGCCAAATCACATACCCATATTCTACAAATCTGTCTCAAGTGCAGCCGGTGAGAGAGGTGCCCTATGGCTTGGATCCCTCCAGTAAATGGCACCACAGAAGCAATTATGCCTACGCTGCGGAAGAACTCATGCACAGAGAGTGCCTACCGTCTTCGACCATGACAGAAATGCTAATGAAAAACGAGAGCGTGTACAGTCACCACCAGCACCCGAACTCGAACCACCCCGCCACGGGTTTCTATTCCAGCATGGGCAAAAGCAACGTCCTGCCTCAAAGCTTTGACAGATTTTTCGAAAACACCTACTGCGGGGGACCGGACGGCCAGACCGAAGTGTGTTTACAAAAGAACGAGGCGAACAAGCTGGAGCCAGAGGCTCAAGCCGGCGCACTGACTGACGGGGGAGACCCAGAGAAAGACCCGGAGGACGAGGAGGAAAACACGACCTCTGGATCTTCGGCTACCGCTTCCGTCAACAAAGAAGGGAACAGCAGCAAAACCAGCATCTCCAGTAGGTAGAGAGAGAGAGCTGTAAAAGGAAAAAGGGTTAAGGAAGGAGCTCGATGTATTGTCGGTCAAATTTTATGTGGAGTTTTATAAGCATTCTGCGGATTTTATTATAACCTACAAACCCGTGTCTTCGAACAAGAATGTGTTTTACGATGGGAAAACGCTTTGAAAAAATCGGATGTTACACTCAGTCAGTGCTATCTCCGAGTCTGTGAAATTTTTAAGAGCGCGCTATTGTGACAAATCCGAACTTTGATCGTGAACTTGCATTGGGCAGTTTTAACAGATTTTCTTGTTGGGCTGTCGAGGGTAAAAACCAATTGAGCAGAACATAGCCCTTGGCTTCCTGTGACTTCTCAGAGTTTTTTTTTTTTTAAGCAACGTGCATGTAACTTGGTAACTAGAATAACAGAACGCATGGGACCTTTATTGCTGTATGCATTGGGGGCAATTTGGTTATAAAATATATTGTGGCAAACAAAACAGGACAATGTAAATATGTGGCTTTGCTTTAATAAGCAACATACTTCATGACAATTTGAATATCCAGTTTTATAAGATTTCCAAAATGCACTACCAAAATAGTTATGAGTGCAGTTAAAAGATAACAGAAAATACTCAATTGGTCATTATTTGTGTCTAAAGTGAATGGAAATCATATGAAAAACGCAGGGCAGGATTTTATTTTTTATTCTGTATTATAGCGAAGCTTATTGCAATAGCGCAAAAAAAATGTGTACATTTTAAAATCTGTGCAGAAAACCAGAATATATGCAATATTAATCGTACCAATAAATCACAATTAAAATAAACAACCTTGAATCATTTTTATATGGTAGGTAAACAAAGGAAAATAAATGAATGCCACATTGGCAACAGTGTGTTTGTTATTTAAGCCACGTTTTGCATGTTGTGATTACATATTAGATACAGTAATTATTGTGAAAAATACAAATTATGCCAGTGCTATGATAATTCAAGTGTGTTAAGTTAAATATTCTATACTCTTCTTCATCAAAAACAGGGAAAAAAATAGGTTGCAAACGTGTATATTTAATACTACATTTGCATAGACCTAAGCGTGTCCATTAAAAGGAGTCTAACAAATCTGACAAACAGCGGACCTACACGACAAAACACTGCTACTGTTATTGAAATATTAAAATATAAAAATCTGCTAAAAACCAAGCAATTAAAACACGAATCTCACTGCAACAGATTAAACGCGTTTTAGCATTCATGGTTTTGATAAAAACGTGTTTAAAAACCTGCTACATCAATAATAATACTTAAAGGTTAGAGTGAGTTGAAGCCTATGAGTTTGCATTGAAGCTATTGTTCAGTGTGTTATGGGGGCTGCATCAGTTTTGTTGTTTTATAACGTTCTGTTTTGTTTTTATACCCAAGGTGCACCGCGGACTAGAAAGAAGCGATGCCCTTATTCCAAGTTCCAAATTCGGGAGCTGGAGAGAGAATTCTTCTTTAACGTTTATATCAACAAGGAGAAGCGACTCCAGCTATCCCGAATGCTCAACCTCACCGACCGACAGGTCAAGATCTGGTTCCAAAACCGCAGAATGAAAGAAAAGAAACTGAGCAGAGATCGCCTGCAGTATTTTTCAGGAAACCCGCTCTTGTGAACTTGAAGCATGCTCGGGCGCTGCAGCCAAAATGAAAAAAAAAAAAAAAAAACGTTAAGAGAGACGGGTCGGACAGAGAGGAGAAACAGAAGCAAATTCAAAAAGCTGTCATTTGAATTGCCTGTATTATAATCGATCTGAATTGTGAAGAAGCAGCGAATCTGCCTCCGCGGTTATTCACAGTGGTGACGGAGGCATTTTCAGAAACAGACTTTTTATTTAATCGGTGATTGGTGAATGTGTGAAATACTTATTTTTTAGGACGCAACTGTTCGTTCTCACAATTCACAATATTGTACATTTTCATTTATTATTGTTGTTTTATTTCATTTATAACTATTAATTATTATCGAATGTGCCCAAAGCCAACGTTTTCTTTCTGATGAATTTAAAAACAAGTAGTAATCATTTTAATATTATATATGAAAATATTAACTCGGACACACACACACTAATATATATAATCTCAATCATACACGTATGTATGTATGATTTGAAAAATGAAAAGTGCTGTGTACCAAAAGGAGCAAAATCAAAAAGGAAAAAGTAATGAAGGTACACAAATGTGAATAATAGATATACAATTAATTATATCAGCTGAAGAAAGACTTAAGACTTGTAGACCGAAACGTCCCGATATAAATGATTGATTATCAATTATTCACGCAAAAAATTACACACACATTATATATATATATATATATATATATATATATATATATATATATATATATATATATATATATATATATATATATATATATATATATATATATATATAGGACCGGATATTGAAGGGGATGAAGACACCAAACATGCAAATAATGTTTACGTTTTAAAAAGTGGTTCCAACGGGACTTTAAGTGTACAGAGTATTAATAAAGTGTTTCTTGTATTGACACTGCGAAATTGTACAATTGTCTTTTCTCAATATTATTTCAGGACGTTCCGGACAAAAGCCCCCTTCTTCAGCTGTGCATGAAAAGTACACACAGCGCTGTGAACGTGCTATTGTTAAAATAATTCCGAGGATGATGTCATGACTATGTCAGCAGAGAGTGTTCATTCCAAGAGATTCCAAAGTTCCTAGTTTACAGATAAACTCACGTTTCCTTTGTTACCGAGCAGTATTTGTTCCATATCACTGACTGATCCCACAGATGGTCATGTCTTCAGCAGTGTGATTATCGTTGTTGAAATGTACGTGCGGTTCGGTTTATTGTGGTCTTGTAGAAGTTTGAATTATTTTTGATGGGGTTAATTAAAAATGCATGTTCTTATTTGTCGTCTGAAACACTTTAAAAACACGTGTGCAAGTTCGCTAAATAGAAGCACATTTGATCTTAATATGATCTGTTTGTAATTATACATATATATACATATATACACACACACACACATACATTATATATATATATATATATATATATATATATATATATATATATTATATGAGGGAGGGAGATCATTCGTCATATATTACCATTGCGATTGAAAAACATTGCTATGCACATATGCATGTAGGCTATATGTTTAAATAAACAACTATATGAAAGACGAGAAAGATCAATGATACTTTAAAGTCAAGCACTTGGAGCGGAAAGACGGAACTCTTTCTTTCTGATATTGGTGTTCTGCGTTCTAAACGTGATGTCAAATTTGCCTATAAAAATCAACGAAGTGTTGGACGAGTTCTTTTGATATAGCTGATTATAAAGCGCACTGAATAACCTACTTTGGTAACTTAAAAAAACACAATCTTTATCATTTTTAAACAGTCTTGATTACCACAATTTCAATCAATAGTCAATCATAATTAGGCCTAATTCTAAAAGTTACTGTATAACACTTCTCTTTCCGATCGACGTTTGGTGAACGCCATTTATGAATTCACCCAACTACAATACTAGTATTATTGAATCATAGTAACTGATAGTAAATACTATTATTATTTTTATTTATTATTATTATTATTATTATTATTATTATTATTATTATTATTATTATTATTATTATTATTATTATTATTCTAACCATACTGTAACGCGTTCCAATATTTGCATATGCTTCTTTATTCGTGGCTCAAGCCTGTTAGGAATATGAGATTATTGTGTAATAATGACTGGGTCGGCATCCACACGTACTAACCCAGAAATGAAAGAAAGCACACTTCCGTGCATTCGTGAGCGCGGGGATCAATGTACAATGCGGTGATGGCGCGACTGCGTGTTTTAAAAGAAAGAAAGCAAGCAATAAAGAAAGAAAGCAAGCGCACACTAGCCCCTCATAAACTGGACTGCGAATAGACACGTGAGAAACCAGTCCAGTCTAGACACTGCCATAAAGTCCAAAGCACTAAATACCTTATTTTTCACTTAATTGCACCGTCTGTTCTGAGATTGACTTCCGCAGTAAACAGACACAAACAAACAGGGGGGATGCCATAGGCATGGCCTGTCCAGAGCCCCCCCCCTCACGCTTCCCTTCTAATATCACAAATTAAATCTTCCCTAGATCAAAATCCCCCCCTCATTCGTCTTAAACTGAATATAGTACAGGTACTATAAACGCTCAAGTTTATAAACCACGTGGAAGGCCCAGGCGCTCTTAAAACAGCGCACGGCAGAGAGATGGACGGAGGGAGTTTGGGTTGTGGATTTAAAAAGGACTGACGGCGGTGGGGCTTGCTTTTGAAACAGAGACACGTGGGGTTTAAGCCTTTTTATTTATTTATTTTTTTAAAAAAAAACGCCATCAGCTTTTAAATAGATTTTAAATGATTTTTTTTTTTTTTTTTTTTTGAGTCGAAGGTTATGCGAAACCGACGTGATGGTGGCGGGACACAGTTATAATCCCGTAGAAAGAAAAAAACACGTTAATATATGTTGTCTTTGAACTTCAATAAAGTCAAGTCCGACACCTTTAACCTCTGTGCAATAAAGAGATTTCAGATAGGCCGTTTCTTTACAGGCCGACCCCCGCCCACCGCGGAGAAAGAGTAAGGGGCCGGGTAGAGTTTCGAGCAAGAAAGCCGAATATTCCCCTCCGCCTTTTAGAAAGGTTTTATACCATTTAATACGGATTATAAATACACCCTGTGTTATTGTTGTAAACTTAATATGTGAACGCATGAAAAGTTGTATAACTTGTTGGCATGTAATTTTACAAGCCCTGCCTCCTTCTCCCACCCCTTGTATTTTTGGCACCGATTGCCAAGTTTGGTCCAGGCACAAGTTTTCAAGACCTGTAGGTGTATGACGTAATCTGTACGTGCTTCAACAAGGGAGACGAACAGGCTTTACTTTGACACCCAAAGGACTTCTCTTGTCTGATGACGTGGACGAAAACAAACAACTCCCACTGTGAACCTGCAACGCCGCGCGCTCTGCCCTGTAATTTCCGAACACTTCACGCAGAATCGAATGCCAATTATAAATATGAATGTGCAACGCGAGGGAGGAGGTGGGGAGTATTTATAGGGAGCGAGGAGAGAAGGGGAAGGGGGAAAGGTGTTTTTATAATAAAGAAGAGTTGCCTTTAGCTGCAGCCGGGGGTGTGTAAAACCTGACACTTTCATAGAACCGTGCGAGGCCTAATCCAGTGACACGCTGTTGACGTAACCACCAAAGTTTGGTATACAAAATGCACGTCTTCAGCGGCTCCACATCCAAATACCGGTCAGCCTGACAATGCAATGGTATTTATTTATTTGTGAATGTATTTATTTCTTTACTTTCTCGTCTCGGCACGCTCTGGACAGACCTCTCAGGGCACATCACAGACTGACAGATACAGCGGCGGTTGGGATCGCAGAATCTTCAGTGTGGAATGTTGGAGAGACTGGACGCAGACAGAAGATCTAGAAGAACAAAGGCGAGGGATCCCGGGGTAATCGGACTTGAAGTTTAGTCTTTATGCGGATTTTCCATGGAGTTTCTGGATTTCTACATGGGCGAAATGATTTAGTTGTGGTTTCACACACACACATATATATATATATATATATACATATATATATATATATATATATATATATATATATACACACACACACACATATATATACACATATATACACACACACACATACATATATATATATATATATATATATATATATATATATATATATATATACACACATATACGTTTCCTATGTTTTTAAACAATGTTTTTGTTTCTTCTTATTTTAAAATGTGTCCAATATGCATTGGAAGTGGAGTTATGACTCCACAAAACTGTCATGTCTCCGAGAGGAATGTTAGTAATACATCACTGGTGTATTTGTGGAAGTCAATCGAGGAAGCATACACAGAGGGAACGAGCAGAGTTATATATTGAGGAAAGAGTCTTTATTTGAGTGTGTGTGTGTGTGTATATATATATATATATATATATATATATATATATATATATATATATATATATATATATATATACACATACACAGTCGTGTGCACATTTATTAGAACGCCTCAGGATTTGCCATTAATATCCTTTATATACCTGCCTGCATGAAAACCTGTGAGAATTTCAATTACCGGTCAGTAATCAGTGATATAGAAACAATAGGCACTCGTGTGTGTGAAAATGTCAGACCGCTTTGTGCTTTAATCAGGCATCTTCAACAACTTCTAAAACGTCTCCTGCGTTTCACCACGTGTGGCTCTGTGTTTCTTTTCTCTTGTTATTTCTAATTACCAGTGTAACCTATTAAAGCCAGGCATTAAATTAGACACTCGCTACCAATGTGCCTATGTGCATAAAACACATCGATAGTCGTTGTGTGTTATAGACATTGCCGGGGAGCCATTTTGATTATTTATGCATTAATTAACGAATTAATCTTACCTACTCATACGTCACGTCCATGTTGCACCCCCCCCCCCCCCCCCCAAAATCATCCATCTCGGCAGCGTCCATTTTGTAGTGGTCCTCAGTGGCCGCTGGTTTTGATTTACTGTTCTGAAATGTAATCTTTTTGTAATGTAGAATACAGCCAACACTATTGTAATGAATAACCATTTCAACATTTATAAAACAAAACTATTAAAACGTTTGGTTTGCCAGTAGGATTATACATGATGGCTTTCTATGACACGGTTTTTGAAATAGACACACAGACACACACACACAGGAGGACTCCACAGTACGGACAGGTTTGAACACTGCACGCATGCACGGAGCAACAGCCTCCAGCGCCCAAAATAACCAAACCGTGGATATTAAAAATGAACCAAAATTAACGTGATACTAATCATTTTTGAAGATGTGCTTAAAATCAAGCCTGTGCGTGGTTTTCGGATCTGCAGCATTTGAAATGTTAACTTTATCGCACTCAGAAGTTGGTTCTTTTGAGCAAACATACACACACACATACACATATATATATATATATATATATATATATATATATATATATATATATATATATGCAAGTCCATCTGTCTTTAGCCACACACACACACATTTATCTGCCTACATGGTAGGCGGCTGTACAGGCATAGGTGTTGAAAATACAATAAAGAAGCACTTTTTGCTTTGAAGCGGAGTAATCTGCTAGCCTTTAAAGATTTTAATTTAATATAACTCCGACGTGCGTGTATATCGGGGCTGCGTGATTTACAATTGCAATATAGACAAAACATGGTGTAAACACGCATTTGGACAGCCGCGCTGCCAGACAGCAGGACGGGGTTTGTAATTCAAGAATGCCGAGTCGTATTACACTCTATTGCAATCCTCGCTCAGTTCTTTACATTGGATTGGAGTGGGGGGAGGGAACAGGGCGAGAAAACATACTACCTTTACACTAAACTTTCTGCTTTTAGAACTTCTGTATCTCAGATTACAGCGATGCGTCGCTTCCAACGCATACCAGACCACCTGTGTCTCACAGCATAGCGTCCAGACAAGTTCTACTTTGCTTTGGCAGGCAAAGGCATTTTAAAACCTGGATTTAGACACACGTACATAATATTAGGACTGTGGCCAGTTTCATGATCAGTTTACCACCGCACAGACCTCCGTATAGCAGACACATCGCGGCCTACACCGGCAAATACAGTGTAAAAGACTATAATAAATAAATAAATAAATAAATAAATAATCTTACCTACTATTTATGTAGCTTCACCGGACACGTGTGTTTCTGCCAAAACCGTTGCCATATTGTGTGTCTTATTTTTAATAAAGCGCAATTTCACTTCGCTTCGTGTCCGGTCTCAAGCCCTTACACCAACTACAATGGTAAACCCAGCGATGCAAACGCGTCAATTCTATAATGACGATGATGATAATAACACAGCGAATCTCACCTCGGCGCTCCACTCTCCGCACTGCTTTAACCCCAAGGTCCATCGCTTCTGGGTTTATTTTTAGTTTTTGTTTTTAATTGTCCACAAAAAGAAACAATGCAAACAGGTAACACTGCGTCCCTGTCTTTGTCCGGCCATTTCCCCCAAACAGGTTAATTGATTCATTTGCTTAAGGTGTGTGAGGCGACTTTTAAAAACTTGTTTTTAAAGGGACAGTACCATTTTTTTTTCTAGGCTCTGAGTGTAATAAGAAAACACTTTAATTATAAGGGCCTACTAAAGCCACATAATAATAATAATAATAATAATAATAATAATAATAATAATAATAATAATAAGTTGATTTAAATGCAGCCCAACTTTTAAATGGATTATTTTATTTGTGTTCAATCATACATAGTTTACCGTAGCAGTCTCTAGAGAACATTGACTTGATAAGGCTTTACTTCAGAATCTGTTATACTTATAAGCGGGGTTGGTGTTAGTCTGTGTTCACGTCTCTCCGTGTCTTTCTATCTGTTTCACTAAGGCAGACCTCTGAAATGTAAATTTGAATAGCAGGCAATTTCGTTTTTTTTGTGAGTTCAAAGCAAAAAAACGTTATTAACAATTTTATAGAATACAAAACAATGTTTACAAAAAAAACCAAACAAAAAAACAAACAAAAAACAATTAACCATTAAATCATCATGACATCATAGTTCAGGTCGACACAACGTGAAATGAATGACGCGAAGCCCCGGCACTGCCAGCGTGTCAGCACTGCAGTGCGTACAGCAGCAACGGCCAGGGTCGCGTCATAGGCACGCCTCCAGGTCAACGTCTTGAACAGCAGGCAGCACGCTGTCAACACACCAGGGGACTTGAAACATCTGCACGTTATGCATTGGTAAAACAAAGTTCAAATCCGGTTTAAAACGCGTGAAAACAAGCATTCTAGATAGAGACACCGTTTTAAAAAGAACCTGTCTTATTCAATTCTGTTCATCAGAATTAAAACATATAAAACATTCACAATCATATTCAGCCATCGTATTAAAATTCTCCCAAAACCCTCCTAGAGCAAAGAACTATACACCCCCGAAACAACCACAGCCTGATCCAGTAAATCATGCAATAAATACAAACATTAGAAATTAGAAATAGAAAATAGAAGGCCCTTCAGCTAGCTAGCTAGAGATAGAGAGAGGCACCCTCTATTAAATCAGAGCCTTGCTTTTATGTAAAAATTGTGATGAGTTTTTGTATGTTAGTATTAGTATTGGTGTATTAGATGCAGTAATATCAGCAGTCGTAGTCTTCTGTTTTGACCAGTGATAGATTTTTCAGTGCGGCGTTGTTGATTATTATTATAATTTTCTTTGTCTTGTCATGACGTCAGAGTTCCAGGCGCAGGTGGTTGACGCAGGCGCACGTCCTCGTCACTCATTGATATGCACACACATAGTGCAACACATAACTCTTAAAGCCCGGCATACTGTCTTGTCGTTTATATTAGTATAACAATTGTTGTTGTTATTAAGTATTATTATTATTATTATTATTATTATTATTATTATTATTATTATTATTATTATTATTATTATTATGATTATGATGTAGACCTAACTCATTCTTATAAGTTTCAAGCACTGTTCTCGAAGCAGGTTATACCTCAATGCTCAATGTTAACTTCAATACACGTCGAAGCTGCTGTAAATGCCTTCTCTCTCGCTAGAGGTCTGTAACACTTCAAGTTTATCTGTACATTTTCCATGAAAGTTGTCGAGTGTTTCAAACACTTTTTTTTTCAAATCAACGTTGTGGGGTACACAATCTCTGTGATTGCTGATGCGAAAACACAAGATTCATCTTAATAACACACACACACACACACGTCGATTGCACGCCACAATTGAACTCGCTTTATCACATTTTTTTTTAAAAAGGGTACAGAGTAAAATTTCTACTGTTTTTTACACATACAAAATAAATTTATTTCACCTTAAACCAACCTAGAAAGCACAGATTTTTTTTAAATCATAAAAATTCGTTTAAAGGTCGTCCATATATATATATATATATATATATTTTTTCACCCAATTTCCATGGTGTTTTTCAACAAGCAAAGGTATTGCAAAAGGGCACAATGATTTTAGAGAAATTCACTGAATTTCATTTGATCCGTTTAGATATTTTGCTGAAAGAATGGTCACATGAAAACAGAAATTAGGGCTGTAGGCAGTTTTTTTCTTCAAGAGTATCAATCCGTGTCGTTGCAGAGAGAGGCATTGTCAATGACGCTGCGTCTGTGTTTATACCCGCACAATAGTTAGCGGCAGCAGCGATTACAACCGGCCTTCTCAATGAAAGCAGCGCGGATCAGGTTACAAGTACAAATCAAGTTCTGTAAAATCTAATTTGTAGCGATTAAAATACATGTGTGTGTGTGTGTGTCTAATACTGCATATATATATATATATATATATATATATATATATATATATATATATATATATATATATATATATATATTCCTTCTACTCAACATAAGGGCATTGTGTGAAACTTCCCGAAAACCCATTTTTTGATCACTTTTATAATAATAATAATAATAATAATAATAATAATAATAATAATAATAATAATAATAATCATCCTACACTGAGATGTAACGTTCTTTCTGTGTTCCCACAAACAGAACGTTGCGTATATGGCTTCGGTGTTTGAAAATTCTATTCTATGACGTGTTTGCTTTGAATCGTTCTTCATTTCAAACGATTAACATCTTACCAAATTTTATATTATATATATATATATATATATATATATATATATATATATATATATATATATATATATATATATAATCACTTATTAACCCTGGGCCTCAATACTGGAGCCGTGCAATTATTATTATAAATCCACGTCCTGTAGAATGTGATTCTGTATGTAATGCGGCATTATAGCGATATAGGGTTTGTTTATTGCGTCAAACTTCCATTGATATTATATAAAACAGCAAATTTATATATATATATATATATATATATATATATATATATATATATATATATATATATATATATATATATATATTCAGAAAGTGCAGCTAAAGTTATATGTTTGATTTTATTGAGCGTGCATCTTGCCTCGAATCGCTTAATATATCCATCTATATTGTTGTTTTTTTGGTCTAGTTATATATATATATATATATATATATATATATATATATATATATATATATATATATATATATATATATATACATACATACATACATACATACACACATACACAGACATTAAAATTACATAAAGTGTAAAATATTTCTCACGCCAATATAACGACAGCAGACATTTCCATGCGTTTTATTATTAATATTGCAGCTCCGGTAATATTCGTTTTAAAGAGCTGTGAGCGACAGCAAAATGCAAAACCCATTTAAATGTAAGATCTCGTTAAATAATTTACAAGACGAAACAGCAGTGTATAGTAGATCTGTAGCAGTGATATGTGCATTCAAACAGCGTTGAGTGAAATCCTGCACAAATGCAATCTTCAGCTTGGTGAATAGCTTTGTTTTAAAAGTAATCTCGATGTATTTTCGTGCGTGTACACTTTTGCGCTTATTCTTCACTAATAATGCAGTTTCGTAGCTATTCAAATAAAACAACACGAGTCACATGTTATATCGATACATGAAATCGGCAAACAAGAGCTTTAAAAATATCAGACGCAACTTATACGCGTTTTTCCTGATTCAGAAAACAATGTTACCGCAGGCAATTCAAATAGAAAAACATAAAACATTTATTGAAAATCGAAACAGTAAAACAAACAAACAAACAAAGCGCCTGCTTATTTACAAAGTCTTAATGAAAAAATAAACCTTTAACTAGACTTTTTGATGCTGTTTTTGTTAGAAGACTCACGCTTGAAGCGAAGTTTCTTTACAAAAAAGAAAAGAAAGAAAGATTCTGGTTATCCTTCTTGCCAAGGTCAATATTCCTGTTCGCTTTTCAGTTTGACATTGTTTTATTTTGGCCTGTTGATCTGCCTCCTTCTCGGGTACTCGGCTGATTGGAGTGGGAAGTATTTCACCCCAATACTTTCTTTGTTCGGTTGCGTGGCTGGCTGTTCCATACCGCGACTCGCCGGCTAGATGGCGCTGATGCTCCACGCACGGATTCCGAATCTCACCAACTTGACCCCGTGACGTCACCGCCGTCTGGCTCACCAAGGCCACTTCCAAACCCCATTGGTCTGAAAGTCACGTGGCGGGGGCGCAACGCGTGCATAATTATGTAGCTGATAGTATTATTTTTTTTAACAACCTAGAGAGAGAGAGAGAGAGAGAAAATATGTCAGCTCCCAACTACAGTAGCACTGGCAGCAATCGTTTTGAAAACATTGTCTCTTGAGATAAATAAATAAATAAATAAATACAATCAAAAAATGTCCTGTCGCAGCACCTTCAGTGCCGATTCCTTGCTTGGGTCTCCTTACCGAGGTGAGAATTATATTACTAATCAGGGTTTATACACCGTGCAGTCGGGTTCCGAATACAGCTGCGGGGTGATGAGAAACCGTGCGATTATCCCGACTCCGCTTTCCAAACACGACGATGTCAGCTCCGCCAGCCTGGCCATAAACACCTACCACCCCTCTTACCTCGCTCAGCTTGATTCCTGGGGTGACCCTAAAACTCCCAGGATCGAGGAACCTGTTGCCAGAGCGCTACTGCCCTGCTCGTTCCCAAACAGCGTCAAAGAGGAGACAGTCTGCTGTATATACGGAGACAACACTGGGGCGAAGGAGCCAGCCACTTACACCCGACTGGGAGCCGCCGAGACTTGCCACGCCGACCTCGAAGTACCGGTGCCCCGGTATTTCCGAGTCACTCAAGATTACCACCCCGCGGAAAAGAGCCAGGGCGCCGTGCAGAACGACTTTGGAGCAAGTTTCGCTGCCACCACCGGGGCAAGCCTGCCCACCAACCACGGTGGTTCCCCGGCTGGCACCTCGGAGCACGTCACAGAAAAGGGCAAAGACACTGTGGCATCGGAATTCAAGAGTGAAGACGCGGCCAGGGCTAAAAAAGTGACTGAAATGTTGAAGGGACCAACGAGCAACTCCAGTACGGATAACTCAGAAAGCGAAACTAAAGGCAAGTATTGTGAGCGGAGGGGAATGAGTTAATATGTAGTAACTGTTTGTTTGTGCCCCCCCCCCCTTCAATTTAGCGATCAGGTTGGGGGTGCTGTAGCTGGGGATTCCGGTAAGATGAAATCTTAACTTGTGGAGTTATGCACAGGACTCGTTTATAAATAGCAAGGTGTGTTCGGCTCAAGAATGCTACAGTTGACAACTGAAGGTAAAAGGTAACAATTAAATTCACCCGGAAAAAAAATGCGGATTGCTAACTCCTGCATTCCAGGCTGACGCAATCGGAATAGCTTGTATTTTTAGCGTGTGTGTGTGTGTGTGTGTGTGTGTGTGCGAAAAAACGACGTTGTGGGGATTTTGTAAAACACCTTTTTTAATAACTAAATATGCCTTAAAAAAAGTGCCAAAATATTTAATTTGTTGTCGACTTTCAGCCTGTGTGGAGTTTTTTTTGTCTGACTTGAGTTAGAAATAGTAAGTACAAAATATAATGAGAGTCAACGATAAGTCCCCACAAATATAGCAAACGTGTGTGTGTTATTTTAAGGTAATTACGTGTGTGTGTTTGTGTGTTAAAATGTTTACAGACGACAAGAAACTCAAAACAAAAAAGCCAAAACAAGACTCAATGTTATGCGCCACACAATATTAAATGCATGTTTGTCATGCGCAGTAAATATACATGCATAGCTGTGCCTGAGGGTATGTAAACATACAGCTTGCATGAATTAATACAATTGAAACACACACATGAAATGGTTCAGCATCCGCGAGAGCCTTGATTCTAGTTTGCTGCGTTTCTTTGCTGTTCCGGTGTCTGGAGCTTCACGCACGCTGTAGAGATCCTCAGGCACAGTCTGGCCAGCATTGCGTGCTTTCCTCGTTTCAAAAGCAGGTCTGGGGTCGCGGTCTGTGTTGTGTGAGGTCTTAGGAAGATATCAGTCAGTAAATGGCTGCCAAAAAAGGGTTTCTTATTTAAATTCTTCTTTATTTTTCGTTCATTATTTATAAAGGTCATTATTGGTGATACATTTTGCCACACACATTCCAATCTGATTGGAACGCAAGAGTTTGGTAGAGATGGTTTGCTTTGAGAGACACAAACACCCCATTGACACAACCTGGCTTATTATTATTATTATTATTATTATTATTATTATTATTATTATTACTACATAATATCTGTCATTGAATTCTTGGTCTGGACAATATCGCTGTTAGTTGAATTTATACCATTAAATCAGAGATACCTTACATTTAAATAAAACAATACATACATGACAATAAACAAAATATTATACAGACATTTTCAGATGAGAATGTTAATGAGGATTGCATTCTTAACAATCACCATACAGCTGTGCAAGCCATCTACAAATCCAGTTTGTTCTTGAATAGAAAAGAAAGAAAGAATACCTATTTTACACATTAATATTTTTTTTAATTTACAACGTTCTTGTTTTCATTAACTAATTCAACTTAGGCGTCTGTAGACATGGACAGGGTGAGGATAGGTATTCAAAACGAGGGCTACAATTGACTCCTCGCACACCGTAACACAACACGAGCCCCAATTCATCTATTCGAGCCAATAAGCATTCCGATTATATTCGATTTCGTGTAAGTTACTATTTACAAAGTCAAATGAGCAATATATATATATATATATATGATATGATATATGGAAGCACGTGTTTATATCTCCAAAACCTTGTCATTTTTACCCTTTTACCTTTAAACGACTTTTTGTGATTTAAATATATATATATATATATATATATATATATATATATATATATATATATATATATATATATATATATATATATATATATGCTTTCTAGTTTGGTTTAAAGTGAAACCATTTTTTTATATGTAATAAGAAACAATAGAAATTAACTCTGAACCTTTTTAAAAAAAATGAAAAAGCGAGTTTAATTGTGGCGTGCAATCGACAAGTGTGTGTGCGTGTGTGTGTGTGTGTGTGTTATTAATATGCATCTTGTGTTTTCGCATCAGCAATCCCAGAGATTGTGTACCCCACCACATTGATTTAAGAAAAAAAAACAGTGTTTAAAACACTCGACAACTTTCATGGAAAATGTACAGATAAACTTGAAGTGTTACAGACCTATAGCGAGAGAGAAGGCATTTACAGCAGCTTCGACGTGTATTGGAAACTTTATTTTTGTGCCATCATTTTTTTTCTTTTTAGAAAAAAAAAACCCTATCTGTAATCTTAACATTGAGGTATAACCTGCTTCGAGAACAGTGCTTGAAACTTACAAGAATGAGTGAGGTCTGAAGAAGAAGAAGAAATAAGACAACACAGGATGTTTACTTGTCTTACTATACAGCTGAAGCGATTTGTGCGAAAACCTCCTGAAATAAAGGATTTCATAAGCATTCAAACATTTTGTCTACATCCAAAAAAACAACAACTTTATTTCATTTTTAAAATGTGTATACACACACACACACACACAAAGTGTATCTATATAATTATAGGTTTGAAAGGGCATATATATAATTACAAAATAACAGGCTTGCGAACTTGTCAGGTTCATACAGACAAGTTGCGATGAATGGAGTTCAAGCAGGTAGCTACAATATCAAATGTATTTAAATTGCACGATCATTGAGATGTTATTTGAAGCAGTCATCTTCAGTCAAAAATATATTGCCTATACCCGATCCGATTTCTAATGGGTTCTCTCCTTTCATTATCTGCTCGTCAAACATGTTTCTTTTTTAATACATCCCAAGGAATGTGAATTCTGTTTCCAGTTCCTACATGCATGTGCCGCGCAATCTTACAAGGAAGCGAGATACGGGGCATTCATCGTATGTTACCAGCGGGGCCGCATGCATTGCCATTATCAAAACTGTTCACGTTTGCAGCTGACTGACAATGTGCAAGTCTAGATATATGTACGGAGGTATAACTGCAGGGTACAAAGGTGAACAAAATGAGATAGATAGACAGATACACTATACAACTATTTGAAAAAAAACACACATGCAATCTCGTTTTGTATTGTATAATGTATTGGTGTAGCTTTTAGACATAGAAAGAAAACACTAACTAAAAATAAAGAAGCACATTGTTTAAACTTTTCTATCCCTTCAAAACAATGACATTTAAAAAAAAAAAAAAGTTTTGTTTGTTTCTTTTAACAGAAGACAAAAAAGGGGAGAGCTGTGCCGGAAGTTGGCTGACAGCTCGAAGCGGAAGAAAGAAAAGATGCCCTTATACCAAACACCAGACTCTGGAGCTGGAGAAAGAATTCCTGTTTAACATGTACCTGACTCGAGAGCGCCGCCTGGAGATCAGCAAGAACATTAACCTCACCGACCGGCAAGTCAAGATCTGGTTTCAGAACAGGAGAATGAAACTGAAAAAACTGAGCAGGGAAAGTCGCATCGGAGAACTGTCATCCGACCTAACCTTTACATGAGATGCGAATCTGGGGAGAAAGGGAGAGGGGGAAGAGAGAGAGAGAGGGGGGAGAGGGAGAGGGAGAGAGAGGGGGAGAGAGAGGAGAGAGAGGGGGAGAGAATAAGCTAGCGGGCAAAGTCCATATTCAAGATAATAAAAAAAGTCCTCGATTAATGATTGACAGATTATGTGATTCATATTGCGTACAACAAGAACAAATAACTGTAGAGGATTAGCGAAACAGACATTCTCGTTTCTGTGCTAAAAAAAAACACGAAAAAGACGTTATGTGAATGTTGAGGTTTGCAATAAAACCAACCACTTTTACAGACAAGGGCTGGAGAAATACTTTCCCTATTAAATTATATTAATTGCATATTGTATTACAGAAGAGTGAAAATGTTTTTTTATTTATCTGTAAAATTGTATTTACTCCCCCCCCCCCCCCCCCCCAAAAAAGGATATAGATCAGGATAGATATGCAGGCTGTCCAGGTACGTTTTTTTGTGATATATTTGTGTTCTGTTCTGTGTCACTCTGTGCATGTATACCTCGATTCACCGAGCAAAAAAATGTCATTAAAAACCCACACACACATAAAAAAAGAAAAAATCAAGCAGTCGGAAAGTGATTTCCTCCCACGATTCTCATTTATATGAAGTCTTCCCCGATCTTGCTCATCCAAATCAAAAATGGAAGAAAATGAAAACCCCGTAGCAGTTTTATATACGTGGGAGAACTGTAGCGTTGATTTAAATATGTCCAGGTGACCACGATAAGTCAAGGTCATAAAAGAGCAATGTTGGGACGCTCCTTGTAAAAGCGCTGTGGGTTTTATGATGTGCAAATATAATGTGCCGCTGCGGTAAAGATACATTCAAAGGTGAATGGGTAGGAGGGATTTGGATCTTCGAGCTCCGAGTCTGTGTGGAATCGCTCGACTCATTCTAAAGGTTCTTTTAGAATTCGGGCAACATTCCATTTAGGATAGCGGGACACGATCACTCCGGGGGAACCGACAATGGATGGGGATCAGGAAATCAGGAAAGCACGACTCTGGTATACAGGAGAACGGTAAGGGGATATTTTTTTTGGTCTGTCGCGGGAGTCCAGATGCTTTGATGGGACTTTTTTTTTTCTTCTTCTTTCGCCGGCTGATCAAATATTCTCCAAGCGCAAAGGAGAGGTACCGAATTTAATGCATCGTCTGTCTGTTTTTTTGATATATATGCAGTGATTATTATTATTATTATTATTATTATTATTATTATTATTATTACAATCTGGAGCCCCAAAAGAAGGCACGTAGCCATGTGTTTCTCGATGTCTGTATCTTGAACTATGTGTTGGTGACTTGCTTTAACTTGGAATAGATCGTTTTTTTAACAAGCTAGAATGCGTCTATCTATCTATCTATCTATCTATCTATAATCCGATCAAGATAGAATACCAATCTTTCTTTCTCTATCTCTATATATCTATATATATTGTTTACTTGCTTTAAATTGGCATTTATTGTTTTTGGGACAAGCTAGAATATTTACAAGCTAGAATCTATCTATCTATCTATCTATCTATTTTCTACAATGCATAATGGGACAGCAGTCATTTCGTTTTTCGATTCATTTGCAGATTAATACCAGACCCATAGGGTTCTATCACAGTGTCGGAAAACTAAACGCGTTCTTAGCAGGAATGCAAACTAACTGGACTTGAAGCGATTTTCTTTTTTTTATTATTATTATTTTTGTATTTATTATATTTAATTTGTTGTCGTTCAAAGCAAGATTACAAACGGGTCTGATTTGGTACGAAGTGACGACTGTCCCAGCTGTGTTGCTGTTTGTTGCGGTTGTTGAAGTTTATCTGTGTTCGATCAGTGTGCTGGGAAGAGAACGCAGGATGACGCTTGTTTTGTATTTCTCCGACTCTCTAATCCCATATTGTAAAATGAAAATCAATGAAATGAATATTGTTTCTGCTATACCGATCTCCCCGCCCAACACCGCTGAATCGTGGCGTCTGTAGTTTCATGCCCGCACCGCTGAATCGTGGTTTAGGTAGATTCGTGCCCGCCCGCACCGCTGAATCGTGGTTTAGGTAGTTTCATGTTGTTGGGTTGGCTCTTCTGTTGCTCGACAACAGGAAAGTGCCTTAATTACGTCAGTCAGTCTTCATCTCGGGCTCCTTAACAAGCAGAGACTCCACTGTGCGAATGACATTGTAGCTGAACCCGCTGGGTTCTCCTTCAGACGCATTCTTTCCGTTCTGCCTCGGTCGTATGGATTTCTCGAGTGTCGAGAAAAAAATATCCCCAGATTGTTTTATTACCATTGAAGAAGATGTGGACATCACAATTAGCAATTATAGGGAACAAAGGGACAGCGAATTATGAAAGAAAAACATTAGGAGCAGGTACACTGAAGACATGGGGTTTGGGAAATCGAGGGAAAATTATAGCCCGCAGTCAACATGAATTCACAATGACTGCCTCGGGTATTAATGGAAAGCTGCCCACAGCGCGGCCAGGGAAGCGAGGGAAATATCATATGTACTGTAATAGATGTCTATTACTGTGAGGGTAGAAGCAAATCATTCTTCGTTAAAAAAAACGCGCTACCCCTTTGAAATGCACTTTGAGATATATCTACACACTAGCCGCCAATAAACACGCGTGCGTCGACAATGCTGGTGCACTTGGATGCGAGTAAACCGTCATTGAAGATATATGGAAGTATGATCTTTGGTTGCTGCTAGTACAAGCGACCGCCTTAGAGTGGATCCGGGAGCATTCGTGCACTGGAAAGCAGCGTGGTCCTGGAAGGAAAGACTTGCGCTCTCAATAACCGGGAATCTGTGCCCAAAAATTGAGATGACAGAATTGTCCTCCCCTACCCAAAATACACGCTGTCATTTTAATTATTATTATCAACGTTTTATTTACACTAGTATCCGTGTTTTAATTAATCCATCCTAATTGTAATTGTAGAAAACCTGGCACTCAAACACGTTCATAGATGCAATAGTAATGCGTGCTGAATTAAGAGCAGAGAGCAAAAACCGCACCAAGTGTCGGATGGAATTTCCACAAAGAAAAACACAGAAACGTGTGATTTTTGTTCAATTATTTTATTGAAATCAATTGAATTGTGCAGATAATCCCAGCTCGTGAAGGTTTGCTGTGTCGTTTTTGTTTTATTTTTCAATCGTGAAATACATTAGCAACTGCGTCAGCATTGCGCACAATTCTGAATTCGATCATTTCAAAAAAAATATGTGGTAAGAAATGAGTGCATATATACATACATATATACATACACTAATACATGCATACAGACATTGGTTAATGGGTTTAAACTTGAAAGAAAATCACACACACGCACGCTTCTTCCCAAAATGTAACGTCATAAACTAAGATAGATAGATAGAGATAGATAGATAGAGATAGATAGATAGATAGATAGATAGATAGAGGTAAAGAAATCTCCTCTGTGGTATTTCGAATGGATCCAGCCCTGGTATTTCTCCGCAGTTTTCACAAGGCCCAGCCTATAATACTCAATAGAGAATATTATTACTCTTAACGGTAATGACGTGTAACCTGTATATAACGGCATAATGATTGGTGCGTGTGCGTGTGGTGTCTGTGTGTTTCATTTGGTGTGCAATTACTGACCAGACTAAATACATTGGGAATATAACATGCATCGAGGATGCCATGTTCTTTATGAGATTCCTTTAGACCCAAATCAGACATTTTTCTATTTAAAAAAAAAAAAAACTCCCGCGAGTCATATATACACATATATTATTATTTTCAATCCTGTATTATATTGGGTGTATTTATGTCCTGTCCAGATTGATATACCCGTACATAATCAGCGATTGCACAGAAGAAAAACAAATACGTTTTATTAACTTCTCAGGTAACGACAGCCTTATCGTTTATTCAGTGGGATTTGTTAACTGACAAATCAGGTAAAGGGTGTTTATTGGATTGAATTGTGTGTGCTGTTGGCGGTGATAATTACGTGTTGATATGACTAAGGAGGCGCATAAAACTATAACCGTGTAGCTGTACAGACACAATAGAACAGATACGACATAAATATCAGCCTTGTAGCCACATGGAGTCCTGTTGATCAATAGAATCGGTTGGTTATATTTATGGAAAGATTTTTATAAAAAAAATCCTTTATTTGCAGGACGTTTCGGACAAAATCTTTCTCTAGGCGTGTAGAAAGAAATAAACAGTGAAATCAGAGTGCTGTGATTTTTTTTTTTTAAAGAATACATTTCAATTTATTGTAAAAACACGTTTACTGCACTCTGTAAGTACTTTTCGTTCTACACAGCTGAATCATACCTGATTTCAAATAGTATATATCTATATAATAATTTGCAATGTTGGATTTGGGACCCTCTTTACTGTTGCAAATAATTACACAGTTCGGGAGACGCTAGAGAACGCCATATCCATTTCAATACAACGAAAATCTTACGCCTTGGGCACAAGTAATTTGGCACAGCCACTGAAGCAAACCCATAAACACTTTCATCCAGTAAAGTTTGGTTGTAATTCAAGGACGTGTTATCCAATTAATTAAAATAAAAGAGAGAGATAACAAAAAGCAATAAGAAACAAATATCCACCCGGGGAGCTCGCCAAGCATCGAGCTCCGATAATACACAGCCTCGGTGGTTTCAGCTTCAATGTAGGGAGTCGGGTTTTATTTAATGATAATATGCACGATAACAATCACAGAATGTTCGGAAAACAACAGGGTTCCAAATAGAACCATCAGGGAACCAACACATTCCAATCTGTGGTAATATATATATATATATATATATATATATATATATATATATATATATATATATATATATATATATATAAACTGCAGTGTACAAAATTGAAGGCATATGAAAGAAAAGGTTTTTAAAAAATGTACACAAAATGTTTAAAAGAAAAAAAAATTATTTTAAGAACGTTTCGGGCAAAAGCCCTTCTTCAGCTGTTTAATACACACACACACACACACACACACACACACACACACAGACAGTATATTTTTAGACCGCTGAAAAAGGGGCTTTCATTTTCTTTCATTTTTGTTCACTGCAGTCATACCCCCGTTAAAACCTATAATATCTCACTGAAATGAACAAACCGGTCATTTCAGATTGCCGATGAAGACACTGGTAATGCTACGCTGTAATCTGCGATGAAGCTCTTTCCTACACGGATCCGTTCTTCGCGGTCTGGCGCGATTTTGTGCAGCGCTCTTCATTAAAAAATAATGTCAAGGTGCTCCCAATCTAAAATGCACATGGATATTTTAACTCGGGTTTGCTCAGCTTAAATATTCTATCATTGTGCGCAATGCGGCTGTGGAGAACACTGCTCCCTACCCGAGACGGTGTTTGGGTTGGATAGATGCGTTCAAATGCATTGTCAATACAACACAAAACACGGTATGGGCCTTACATATCGAAGTGAGGAATTACATTGCATTGACTTGAATACGTTTTCAACAAATCCATGTGATAACCAGACCACAGCTACAGTGTCTATACAGGCTTAGTGGATCTCTCACAGCTAGATTCATCCCATTAACTTATTATTACCATTATCAATGTGTTCTTGAAAAAATGTGTGTGTGTGTGTATGGGGGAATAAACGTTTAAGTTAAAAAAAATGTTTTTGTCTGATATTATTATTGAAAGAAATGTTAATTATGGATTTATCGTGTTGTGTTTTTTTTTTTTTTTTATCAGGACTTCCCACAACTGTCATACCATACTTCTAGTCTTATTCCTGATTCCAGTACAGGAAGTTTGAACCGAGGGTTAAGTTTTGAATCTGAGCATGCTTTTTCTTGCAATGCCACACGGGTGTATTTGTAATTCACCGGCTGCATGCATTGACGCGAATCCCTTGGAGCGCCGGCACGGTCTCCTCGTGTTTAATATCAAGCTAGTGGAACATCCGACCCTGGAAATGAGATCTGGTGTTTTGATGAGCGGTCTGGTGCCTTTGTCCGGCCACTGGAGACAGTTGTCTGGAATCCAAAGTCATTCCCATTGAGCTCAAAGGAAAGGCAGCACTGGGAATGTCGGATAAACAAAGCGTTTAAAACTCACTAAAACCGGACGCGGGGTAATAAACAGGACGGGGGGGGGGGGGGGGGGGGGGGGGGGGGACGACATCTCCAACACCTTCTCTTTAGGAAAAATATCTGTATTGAATGCAATGTGGGATATATATCTGATCACGACCCGGGTTCAATATCAGCGCTCTCTCGTGTTCTCTGCGTCCCACGCTATGTTTTTGTTATATATTTTTGCATTGCTGTGTACCCGTGAGCTGCATCAACAAGCGCACTCAAGCTGGTTTTATGGGTTTATGGGCGCTCTGTAAACAAAGCATTATACCCTTCGGTCGGGCTAGTGAATGAAATGTTAAGGATACATGTTCTTCAGTCACTGTGTGTAGAATTGTACCTAGTATCTATTTTATACTGCATATATGTTTGTTTGGTTTTTTTCCAGAGTTTTGGCCGGGCAACTTCTCGAATTCCACTCAAACCGTTTTAGAATCTCTCTCAGAAAAATCGAGACAGAAGGTGGTAACATTTTTATATATATATATATATATATACATACCGAAATAAAGAAGCTGTGTGTTTTTCAAATTGAATTGCAGAATGGCCCTCGGTGTATGTACATATTGTGAAAAAACTATGCGTTTATTATATGATCGTACCAAACACATGTCTAATGCGTCACGAACAAAAACATGTGGTAATGATCTTTTACCTGGTAATTTATATATATATATATATATATATATATATATATATATATATATATATATATAGGCCTGCTAATGTGGTCAAAACAGTCTCGATATACCGACATAAACAGCATCCTTTCAGATTGGGGGAGCTGAACTTTTATTCAATAGGGAGGGATATATGCAGAGATTATCAGAGTCAATCTTGGTATTTAATGGAGAATAATGGATTAAATCAGCGCTATACGGAGTACGATCTGTAATTTACTTTTTTAGAATAGCAATTTGATTAAATTATTATTGCTATTATTATTATTATTATTATTATTATTATTATTATTATTAAAGGGCCCAAATTATTATTTAGCACTATACACCCTTTTTTCAATAAAAGGTAAACTGATCGAAAATCCATTCCCAATTTTGAACTACTATCTTTATTAATGTTATTATGTATTTGCAGCTGTCCCATACACAATAATAGACTACCACGCCGATATTAAACAATGCACGAAAAATGCGTAAACGAGCCCTCGGCAGGGTTAAAAGAAAGCCTTGAACACATGCAGTCAAATGAAAAGAGATCTCCGTTGTGTGCAACGCGCAAGGAACGGCGTCTCCAACACACGCTGCTGCCGCCGCACTGGCTAACATATGTGCAGTGTTTATCTCGGACCATTGCTGTGTATGGCGTGCCTTTATACTGCACGGGTAGGTAGGATATTCTTTTTTAAATAATCGCGTTGTGTTTGTTAGTTTGTTTATTTTTGATCTGGGCATATATAGCAGTCGCATTGAGAAGGCGGCGGTGCACGCTGAGTTGAAGTTTTCATACGCCGTTGCAGCTGTTACAAACTCAAGTGATCACTTTACAGCACCGCCCGATAGAATGAACGTATTTCGCTCCATGAAGTCGAATGAAACCTGCTGAATAATGTTACGTTAGCATATTGAATTACACACCGCTTTGTAGTTTTTCCCCCCACATACTTCACGAAAAACTGACAAAAAAAATGAAAAATGTGACATGAAATTCCGTACTGCTATTATGGCTTCCGGTGGACGTTTGAGATCTCATTTTGGAGTTTCAGATCTAAATTTGAATATTCTAAAATATCTAAATTACGTTCATATAGGCCTAGTTTTTTTTAAAAAAAATTCTGTCTCAATCCTAAAAGTCTAGGTGATGCAACACGTTTTGCCATAGCTGTGTATGTTTATAAATGTAAATGCTATTTAAACGACTAAAGTATTGCACGTATGTGTGGATAATGTAGAAAACGTGTACAATGTTCTCTAAAATTACCCAACATAATCATGCCCCGAGTTTCAAAAGGGCAGGGATATAGCCTACGTCATGTTATCTCATTTTCAATGCACATATAATAATATCTCATTCTGTAATGTACCTTTGGAATTCAAAACTACGGTATTTAAAAACGTTTTAAAAACGTGCTGATTAAATATTTCGCACGACGCATGGGTCAGAAATTGAGAAGGAAAATAAACATCTTTTGAAATTGTGATTCGGCGCCCGTTTGTGTTTAGGGCGTACTTTGTCTCTCTTACGTACAGGCTTGTGCAGAAAGAGGTATTTTTTTTTGTTGTTGTTCAGAAATAAAGAAATAAGTTTAAGTGGCGCATTTAAAAAAAAATAGACACGCGTTTAGTATTTACAAGCGGCAATGCATTATATTTGAAAAATGAAATCTGCTGTCTCCCAAAAGGAGCAAACAAGACAGGTAATGTAGGAACACTAAAATGTGAAGAATCAGTTTAAGAAAATCAATTATATCTTCTTCAGCTGGACGGGAAAACAGTTCTGTAAACAAGCGGTATATATATATATATATATATATATATATATATATATATATATATATATATATATATATATATTCCAGGGTATTAAAAGGTTAGGGTACTGAGAAGCAAACACACACTGACACACACACACACACACACACACACACACAAACACACACACACACACACACACAGTGAAATAGTTTTCGCATTGCTAATACTGAACTCATCCATTACCTAGCGTCCTTCTGGTTTCAATAACGGCTCCGTAAGCAGAACAGAGAAAGCGCGGACTCAATTTGACGAACTTGACGGTGTTTTTGAAGGAAGCTGTAGGAATGTTGTCTCCCGTCTGCCGTTCGACAGACGCTGTTTGTCAGGGGCAGCGTGGGTGTGTGTGTGTGTGTGTGTGTGTGTGTGTGTGTGTGTGTGTGTGTGTGTGTGTGTGTGTGCTAATCCCAGGGCTCCCCGATTGCCCCTAATTAATCTCCATTCCACCCTTATTTTAATTGTTTTTCTTTTTCAATTAAGAAACATTCCTCGTTCTCGTTTGTCTACAGCTGCATCCCGGTTATTTGTGCATGCAAGTGCATTTTGTTCTTGTATTTCAAAGCCGCCGATGAGCGCATTGCACGCTTGTTCGACCCACTCCCCTTTAATGGCGGCTCCTCGACATTCAGCCTTCCTTTAAATTCAATTCCTCGAAGTCGATTTAACGCGAAATAATCCCAAATAAAAGACTGCTAAACCAGACCAAAAAAATACAATATAGATGGATATATTAAGCGATTCGAGGCAAGATGCACGCTCAATAAAATCAAACATATAACTTTATCAGCAATTTTTTTAAAATATAATTTTTCAAGAAGCATCGTTTTCATTGTTAAATGTCTCCTAACAATTTCCATCGGATTATATATATATATATATATATATATATATATATATATATATATATATATATATATATATATATATATATATGGTAAAGAGAAAGTAAATGTTTGCTGGGTTGAGGTTAGATAGGCTACCGTTATAGAGCCCATTGAATAACTCAGAGCATGCATTTAACTAAACACTAATGACGGTGACATTAGTCTGGGTTTGTATTTTTTTTTCAGGTAAACACGTGCTTTGTGATACGTCACCATGTTCTATAGGTCGGACATTTTAATTTCTAGAACTAGGCCTATGGTTCACTTGTGCGCCGAAATTGTAATACAATAAAATATTATTTATTAATATAATAATATAGTTTAGGTCTATGCTGCCGAACGTTAATAATAATAATAATAATAATAATAATAATAATAATAATAATAATAACAATAATATATACCAGTCTAAGCAGACTTATTTTATTTTCCCACACTGTAAACAAAATGTGAAATTAAATTATCTGATGAAAACGTTTTCAAATCAAAGGAAATCGCTGTTTATATTGGTCTTTATATATATATATATATATATATATATATATATATATATATATATATATATATATATATATATATATATATATAAATACACACACACACACACATATAAATATATGGAGTTGTATCGCAGGCATGTATTTTAATGAATAAGTCATTGAAAGAATCACAACGCTAACGTTTTGCAAGCGATGGAGACCAGTTTATTTTTCTTTTACTCTAAATGAACTATTTATTAGAATAAAGATTGCTTGACCATTCTAGCTGTACACACACACACACACACACACACACACACACACAAACACACAAAGAAAAAGACTGAATAAAAAAAAACAGAGACAAACGGAACGTGTTCAGGGAGCCGCGTCTGTACACTCAACACACAGTATACGCATTTCGGTACCAATACTAATGCCAGAATAATCTACGGGATGGGTACAGAAGTCTTGAAATCCTTCCAGTTTACCGCGGGGAGTGCTGCCAGTCATTTGTGTTGACAAAATCTTTCCCATTGTCCAGAAGCCGCCATGCTGTCCGGGGGGGCAGAACCACTTTCCCTCTTTCCCTCTTTTAAACTCAAAGAAGATTTTGTATTTTTTAATACTTATAATTATAATTAATTAAGTATGACCCCAGCTTGATTGACATATTTAAGCCTGGACCTCGGCAAAGCTTTGAGGGGCTTTGAGTGGATATGATAACCGTGCGTGTAGGAAGACCGGCTTTGAGAGCGACAGCAAATCGAGTCCGGGGCTAGGAGATTTTAATCCAAAAACGAATCCAAAAACTAAATGAATTCCTCTCACCAGACCACGGCTGAACACTTAAAACAAAACAAACAAACAAACAAAATCGGACCACCAGGAAACCAAACAGGCTGGAAACTTTGGAAAACGTTGCAATGCTGTGGAAATAATTCAGCGTTTTTAAATGTTGTTGTTCCAAATATGTTAATGGTTTAATTCATGTTAAAAGCTTGAAGAATTGTTTCAAGTATTCACTGCAGCTACCGATGCGCTGAAACCATAGATAGCAAGAGTAGAATCGCCCAGATCTCCGTGTTTAATGTTTGGCCTGCAATTAATTTATTTATTCATAATATTATTGATATTTGTATGATTATGGTCGTGGTAGTAGCAGCTGCAGCAGCAGTAGCTGTATTAATATTGTGGCATTAAATGAACCGTATAGAATAATTGTATTAGATAGATAGATAGATAGATAGATAGATAGAACAGTGTTCAGGACGCATATAATTTTTAAACCCAGACGAGTGACTAAATCGCTTTGTTTGTGTTTAGAAAATAGGCGTAAGAGTGTAAAAATAAAATTAATAATTAAAAAAAAGACAAATAATTTTGCCTTTATAGAAACCCGTGGTGCGTGTCCTGTGTGTCTCGACTCTCCCATAATACTGTCTATTTGTGTATCTTTGCATTCCCCCATTAAGACAACACAAGCAAAGCCCCGTGTTGTATTCAACCCCTATATAAAAACCACGCAAGTAACGTAACGTTAATGAAAACAACTTTTACTCTCCTTTCACATACAGAAAAAGCCGCGCTTTCCACACGACAGTGTTTCTTAGCAAGTAGAACTACTGGGTTTTATGCTATACTAGTAACTCTGCGGCCGTTTTTATTAACGACACGTTTATGAACAATCAAATGGTACTCGTAAAAATTTATTGAAGGGCATAAAAGCAAGCGCGTCCAGTTGCCGGCTGCATACGGCCCTCGGAAGTGGGCAGGTTTTCAAGCACAGACTCTCCCTTTCCGTGACACTGTTTTTCTTTCCAGGGGTATTCCCTACCAGTGAATGTTTGTTTGTACAGGCGTGTAGTTTTATTTCAAGTCTGCTCACTCCCTCAGTCTCATTAATCCACTTGAGATTTGCAATTAAATACTATCCTTTTTACATTCCGTCAAAGGATAGATATTATATCTTTTGGCTGTTACCATACACCCCCCCCCCTCCTCCTCCTCCTCTCTCCGCGTGTGTGTGTGTGTGTGTGTGTGTGTGTGTGTGAAACCGCACTGGAAACCTAGCTACGTTCTGCTTGTTGTTTTTGAATGTAATATTGCCATTCGCCCGTGTCACTCTATCACGCTATGGAGATCAAGAAAACAGACGGATGAACTGTGTTTAAAAAAATAGTGCCTGATCTGCCTGCACAGCCTGATCCCTACCTCGGTCCCCGTGCTGTGCAACACACTGCAAGCGAAGAAAATCTCTAATAAAACCAACACCTTTGCACCACCTTTAATATGATCTACATAGAAATACTCGTCCCAACATGATATCCACTTAAAGGGAAGATGGCTTGCCGAGTGTGCCAAGAAAGGGTCCCGCGCATTAATACACATTGTAGTTTGGGGGGTAAATATAAACCACGTGGGTGTCGGCCAGCCAATAGTGTGCCGGGGAGCCCGCAGAAATAATTACCTGCCTTGATTGTTCTGTGAGCAGATACAAAAAAAAAAGTACACATACACCCGTCCATACAATAATCTGATGAATGTAAAAGAGACGGCAAACCACACCATGTCGACCACAGGTCCCATAAGCAACTATTACGTAGATTCTTTGATTAGCCACGAAAGCGAAGAGGCGCTGACATCAAGATTCGCCGCAGCTACCGGAGCTCACACTGGGGGTCCCCGGACAGCCGGTTTGGTCCCGGAGTGTACCGACTTTCCCTCCTGCAGCTTTGCGCCCAAACCCACCGTGTTTACCTCGTCCTGGGGCCCCGTGCATTCGCAATCTCCGGTCGTGTATCACCCCTACACACACCAGCCGCACATAGGAGCCGATTCCAGGTATGTGCGCTCCTGGCTGGAGCCTATCTCCGGCGCCGTCTCCTTCCCTAGCTTCCCAGCCAACAGCAGGCATTACGGGCTTAAGACTGACTCTTTTCCCGGGCGGAGACCCGGGGACTGCACCGCCGCGGACGGGAGAACCTACTCGGATTATCTGTACAGCTCCTCAGCAGACGTCAGGGACAGAACGCCGCAGATCAACATTCCTTCCCCGGAATCGGAGGCGACAGTATCCGGCAAACACAAAGAGGACAAGACAGAATTAGACCCAAGTAAGTTCGGAGTAATTCCTGTTTACAGCCGGGGAGGATTCATTGCGTGCAGACCTCCATAAAATGAAATTACCTTTTGGCTATTTCGGATTCCTGTTGAGGCAGGGAGGCAGGCAGGCAGGCAGGCAGGCAAGCAACACTGAAAGGGGAACTAGCTCATAATGCATGCTCATAAAAAAAAAAAAAAAAACAGGTTATAAAATAAAATGCTAAAACTCGTTTCAGCAAAGGGAGAGGCTACAGCACATGGAGATACATTGACAGCTAACCATACAGAACTGCTGTTATTCATTTGGCTATTTTTTGGGTGGGGTGTTATTTTATGAATAAGGCTGTTTTTTTTTTTTTTTTTTTTTTTAAAGACAGTTGCTGAAAATGCTTTTATTAAAATACGGTTTATGTTACACAAAACAAGACATGTTCACTCCCTCCCTTAGGTATAGCCACATATAGGCAAGGGCTTTTGTGACGGTAGCTATATTAATAATACTAAAATGGTCCTGCATGTATTAGATTGATATATTGGTCCCACCTATTGCTCGCTTGATAAAAAGAGCTTTGAAGATTCGGACTGTAAGCGGCAATGACACGTCCAGTTTATAACGGATTAATAAGAGCATGCATACGGCACTCCTGAATGAATCGTGCCCACTAACAGTAATATAGTTTAGCATCAAGATTAATGAAGTTATATTCAATAGTGCTTTACACATTCTTTGTAAGTTTACACTATTTAATAAAATAACAAACGCAATCTGCACTCCCCCAAAACCAAACGTAAAACGTGTTATTATTATTTATTATTATTATTATTATTATTATTATTATTATTATTATTATTATTATTATTAAAGAAGCTCATATAGTAATGGCTATTATAATGGCACTTCTATTTTAATTGTTGAAATTCTATAAATACGAGACGTGGTTCTCAAATTTACACATGTGTGTGGAAAAAGGGGGCTGAGCGAATAGATGTGCTAGTGTTTTCTTTTTCTATAACGAATTTTTACCACCGCGGCAATAAAAGCCACGTCTTCCTTGCCCAGCACGGACACCGTCAGCTGTGCCGAAGAGTATTTGCTTCAAATCCCCCCACACTAGAGAGCGTTCAAGTCAGTTTATAGGCCTATAAAGCGAGCGAGTGGGGGGAGCGATTTCCAAACGACTGTACCTCGCCTATTCAGGATAAGAGACTAACGCGCCAACACAGAAACCAGGAATGCACTTCATTTAAGTGAGTCATACTTACACGAGTCTCAGGCGGAGATTTTATATTATTGGAATAAGACTGAACAGCGTAGACCAGAAGCTTTCTAAAACAAATATCGCGTTCCTCCTGAACTTAAGGAAAGACCCCGAGTGCAGACGTGTGTTTATAGGACTTGAGGGTGAAAGAGTCTAGATGAATTCTATGAAAGGACAGCGGTTTGAAGAAAGCCTATTTATATTATATTATATTATATTATATTAGGCCTATATATTATGCAGTATATTGTTAGATTTGAGCCAAGGCAATATAGGTCATATTGATACATACTTAATCCCACTGCTCGTCAAAAATATTAGTTTTATGTTTCCAAGAAAAAATAAATATACATGGCCTACATACATACATACATGGCCTACATACATACATACATAGCGAGCTTTATGTTTGTATTCTTAGTTAGCAACATTATAAAAAGGATGCTGCAGATGTTGCGGTTGCTTTGAGGATGTGTGCACTGTGTTTGGCTGTTTGCATATTGAATCATACCACTGGAAAGTCATATAGACTGCTAATTGGGTTTTTTTTTAATTCACTTAAATTTTATTTTGCACAGACAATCCGGTGGCGAATTGGATCCACGCTCGCTCCACTAGAAAGAAAAGATGCCCCTACACCAAATACCAAACCCTGGAACTGGAGAAAGAGTTTCTATTCAATATGTACCTCACACGGGACCGGCGCTATGAAATGGCCCGGGTTCTGAATCTAACTGAACGCCAAGTCAAAATATGGTTTCAGAACAGGAGGATGAAAATGAAGAAACTCAATAAGGAAAAGAATGACGTCAAAGCGCAGTGACGTATCCGGCCATCAAAAATAACAGCGACGACAAAATCGTCTTATATTTTAATTTCACTCTTATTTTTTTATTTTTGTCACCGTGCACCTGTCATGCTTTTTGACTTTGAATGTGCAAAGCGAGGTTCGATGAGGTTTAGATTTACAGACACAAACCGGGCAGTATTTGAACCGCAGTCTTATCAAACAGCTGCATCTAATTAAAAAAAAAGTACTTGAATGTATTATTATTATTATTATTATTATTATTATTATTATTATTATTATTAGTGTTGTTGTTGTTGCAATTAATGATTATTTTTTTCTTTGTAACTTATGAGCGTCCTGTGCTTAGTTTATTTTCCCAACGTTTGTAAGTTCCGCACTTGCATATTTTGTACAAAACACACACACACACGAGAAAATGGCAGGAATGTTTATATGTACGTGTCGATGTCTTGTGTGAGGTAATAGTTTTTCATGTACTTATTTGTGTGTTTTATCCATTCTTCTCACTACACCTTGTAATATGATGTCCTGCTGTACACTGTAGCTCTATTTAAATATACCCGACGTCACCAGAGTCATGCCTTCGACTGTCTTTTCTTTAAAAACGCATTCGGGGTGAAATGGAACACAGGGAGAGTCGATAGAAGTCAGTTCACTAGTAATGACTTTAACAAGAGACCTCAACTTTAACACTTACAGTACGGGTAGTGATATGGGCGCGGTGTCAGATTGTGTGTACTGTGGAGCGGGAAGATGGACAGACAGACCGATAACTTTCAATATCCTGTGTGTATTTCATAGCTGCTGAGAATGAATCTCATTCATTATAGGAACGCTTGGCAGGCGCGTTTCAAACGCAAAGGCTATCGCACAGTATGGGAAAGAGTCTCTAAATAAATTATTCAATGCAAAAGTAGCAGAAACGTGTTTTTTTTTTTTTTTTTTAATAGCTCGGAGGCTGAGTGTCTCGGTTTGAGCCCGAGGATATTGAAAACAGCTGGCCACGCCGCTTCATTATTTTCCGTTTCTTTTGATTTCACTTTTAATGAACATTTCCGGGCAAAGTTTCGCTTTGTCATTGATTAGGCTGGTGTGGAGGGCGTTTTCTAAAGTTTATGGGACTTCCGAGCGGGCAGGATTGAAAACTGGCTCAAGAAAGACTCTCGCACTCTCTCACACACACACACACACACACACACACACTCTTCATCATTATGACTATTTTGTGTTCTGCACGGCCTGAAAATGAATCACAGTATAGTCGACCCTACAGCATGGTTATTATTGCATCACAACACATATAGAACACGTTCATTAGATTAATTGGACATCTGCTTTGGAAAAAAACACGATTCAATTAGATTACAGGGAATGTTTCTAATGATAGAGGCCTCCTACCAAAGACGACAAACAGGAGAGCGAATCCAGAAATGGCCATGCAATACATCGAATTTTTTTAAAATTGTATTTTACCAACCGCATGCGTATTAAAATGCTCATATTTAGATTCAGGGATTCGTCGCGCGTTTGTGTATAGTGTGTTACTAAGTCGATTACAAAATTAGGAATCTTAAAACTGTGAGTTTTATCTTTAATTGAACAAAACGTTCAAGTGCTTTACGGCATTCGAAATCGTGTTTTTTGCAAAATAATACGTGTTGAATGTTTGATTCGGTTTGTTTGTAACTGTGTGCATCCTTACCAGCGTCCCTCCATCCAGATATTATAATTTTCCATATATATATATATATATATATATATATATATATATATATATATATAACCAGTCGGGTTGCAGGAGTGCGAATGGGGTACAGCTCACACTATCGTCCCTTCAAATCACAGGTCTATGAAAACTAAACACGACTGCATTTATTTAACTCACTGCAAAAATCAATGCGCCAGGTTAAGCAACGAGCTCTGTTTAATTACACAGTAATTAATAATTTATACATTTACTGCGTCCTCAAAATAACACAGTAATAATACAACCAAACCCAAGAAGACATTAATACGAGCTGTGCACTTCAAGTGAACACGGATACAGACCTATGCATTAGTATACAGCTCTGTGCATGAATGCATGAATCCCAATATCTATAAGCATACATATACACACCGTCTACGATTCCACGTGTTTTCCAAACGCACGAGTGAAGATATTAACATGCGCAAAAGGGCACATCGTAACATTTTTTACATTTTTCATAATCATTAAAAATGCATGCAAATAATGACACGGAAACTTTGCATATCTCTGTTCACCAAGCGATCCATACCGTGAAATAATCTTATTCATTTGTCAAATTTAGATATTGTTTTGTTTAAGCGAGACGAGTCTTAAAATCAGATACAGGAGATATTATTATTATTATTATTATTATTATTATTATTATTATAATAGTTTAGGCTCGCACCGTCTCCGGTTTTGAATATGGTCGAGTGATTGTATTTCACTCGGGGGAGTGGAAAGAGAAGGAGTGAGATCTCACAGTATCTTCTTCCTGAGGCAGGGATGAAATTGCTTTATTGTCAGTCGACACAATGAGGAGGACAGGATACTGAAGTTTTAGAGCCCAATTCAGCTCTACGTTTCCGCAGCGTTTTACAGCCGTGTTTGTTCCAACGCTAGTGTATCAGGAATGAGAACAAAACCGGACCGCGAGTCCGGCTAGACGTCTGGCCGAAATTGCTTTATGACCCCCACTGAAGGTGCATCCTTCCCGGATTCAGGCGAGGATATTACCCCCTCTCTCTTTCTCTGTGTCCGTCTGTCTGCCCGCTACAAGAAACAGACCCGAACAGACACACAAGCTGATAACACCAGTAAACTTGAAAGGGGCGCTAAGCGCTGTGCGGTTTGTATGCTTTTATCTAAATAGCGGCAGTATGTGTGCCCTTCGGTCCCAAAGTTTTGCCAGAGAAACTTCTCGAACTTGTAAATTGATTTAAATTTTTTAAAAGTAATAATTAAAAAATCATGACCGAAGGGGATATGTATTTTTTCCCCACGTTTAGATTTTGCACCTTTTGGTTCACAGCATTTTTTTTTCCTTTCAAATGTTTCATATATCTATCTATATCTATATCTATCTATATATTAAACATTTGAAAGAAAATAAAATTATATATATATATATATATATATATATATATATATATATATATATATATATATATATACATATACACACACACACATACACTATTCCTTTCTATTTAACCCATCAGATCTCATGGTATTGAGTCTCTGTATCAAATAATTCTCCTTTATTATTCTGTATTGTACATTTCTGATCTTATTTATTCTAAAACTACAAATTGTCGGTCATTCATGCTCAGTACTGGTTCATGAACTTTTTTTATTTCTTATATTTGATAGGTGATTCATACACACACACACACACACACACACACACACACACAGTAATCTAGTTATTTGAGCCGCTGCGTTACATAAAGTTTCCCATTAAAGGGTTGTAATGAACAAGAACAGTCTGTAGTGTCGGGCGAAATTAAAATTCAGCAGGTCGTGTTTTAAACACTCGAAGTGTCTGATGAGCCCAACACTACCGTGTCTGATCGCTTCAATCTAGTCGGATTTTCTAGTGAACTATACTTGTAGGTACGTGATATATTTATGTGGTTCTGTCACAACTAGCCAGACTCGAAATCACCGCATTGAATAGGATATCAATGTATTTAGTGATTTATTGTGTCTGCTTGTACGATTAGCTTATTAGATATTTGATTTGTTTAATTTTATGTTCACATGAACATGACTGCAGCCCCTCCTCCCAATGTTTACCATCGTAAAAGAAACGAATATAAAACAGGCTGCGGTGATGGAAGGGGCCACCAGATGGCGGTGTTGGCTAAAGATTAAATATTTTTTTTTTCCAGTTCTCTGGTTTATGATGGCTTTTTCAGAATTGCAGGAGAGTCTAAAAAGACACCATGGAGAAAAATAACTCCCCCCCCCCCCCCCCCAAAAAAAAGTACCAGAAAATCGATAATGAACCGCTTTCAAATGTTATAAATTATCACTCTGTTGCAATTTATATACAATGGTTTTACTCATTAGCTAATACTGTGAAAAACCCATAAGATACTTACATGCATTGCATTTATTGACTTACATATACGTGTAGTGTGCTGCTTTAAATATAGGCCGATTAGAGAGATAGATACAGATAGATAGGTAGATAGGGTAAGATATTAATCGTTTGGGATAAAATGAAGATGTCAAAACGACAGCAAACTGTAGAAGAACGAGCCAAGGCAAACGCGTCATAGAATAGAATTTTCAAACACAGCCATATACGCAACGTTCTGTTGTTGGAACACAGAAAGAGTTAAATCTCAGTGTAGCCCTGAATATATATATATATATATATATATATAAAACGTTTTTAATAATAATAATAATAATAATAATAATAATAATAATAATAATAATAATAATAATAATATAGTATATAAGCTATTGGGTCGGGGGATTGTCTGTTCATTCGTATTGAGTGTTTACAATTAAATAACTGAAATTACAATACAATAGCGCACAAAACAATACGTTATGAGTGAATAAAAAGGGATTAGTACGAAAAGGGATTATTAAATACACACCATATATATATATATATATATATATATATTATATATATATATATATATATATTACACACACACACACACACACACACACACAGAGTAGGGCAACTAAAAAAAAAAAAAAAAAAAAATCGTAATAACTATAAATAGAGAAATCCCTCGCCGAACACTGGAATTGAAATATGAATATTCTAAGATGTTGTTTTTCATTGAAATGAAATCCAGTATCGTATTGCCTGCAGGAGATCAGCAATGATTTAAAAGTATGCAAGTTATAATTCAAATGAAAACACAGACAAGCATACACATGTGCATTACTCTTTATTGAGAATGGGTAATAACACACACACACACACACACACACACGCACACGCACACGCACACGCACACACAATCAACACGATTTCAAACTCAATGTATACACGTAAAAAATACATTTTTTGGCAGGAGGATACAAATATTACAAATCATTTTTTTTCAAAACTTATTTACAAAATACACCATAAAAAATAAAACAGAGGGAGAGACAGAGAGAGCGAGAGATTGCAATTAATAATGCAAACATATTTAAACCAATTATAGGGCTTTACACAGGTTGTGACTGGTCACTTTTTTGTATTATTCAATTGTAGCATGGACAGATATTGCACATTTTTTTTTATAGATGCAACCAAAGCAACGCGGCGGATTTTTTTTTTTTTTTTTAAAAGGTTGAATCTTTGACACGACCAATAAACGTCATTTTTAGTGCCTCTTCTTGGTGTTATGATGGTGTGTAAAACGAGAGAAACTCGATTTAAAAAAAAACAACGTGAAGCGAGACGTTTAGAGTACAGGAACTAAACACACACACACACACCACAAACTGCTCGTTCATTTCAAGATTTTACAAGGTGTTATCGAACGTCGTGTTATTTATTAAAATATATGTATAATAATTTGAATACTATTAAGGAACATACATACACATACGTACACACACATACGTACACACACACACACATACGTACATACAGCTGAAAGGCTTTTGTCCGAAACGTCCCGAAATAAAATATTTTAATAATTTAAAACATATTATAATATATTCATTTTATTCACATTATTTATATATATATATTTCTAACCCCCTCCACACTATTGAATGATTATATGTTCTGAATACTGCACTCTCAATATCGACGTGTGTTTTCACCAGATCTTTCCGCCTCTCACAGTTAATCCCTGCATTATTTATAGCAGTCTTGATTCGATTGCTGCGCTTAGCCACATACATGTCATCTCGTAACATCTTTACATTAAAACGATGCCGCCTTTAACTGAACACTGATCGCTGCCTCAGCACAGTGATTATTATTATTACTCTTTATATTTCCCCCAAAGGGTTACAGCGAGCTTCGGGCTTTGTACTTCGCGAAAGATCAAACAAATAAAGAAAAAAAAGGAAATGTACCAAGGAATTGAACTTCAGCAATCGAGTCCCGAGATGAAAATCATTTCTCTAAATCTGTTTCCCCCTGATACGTGTAATGCACTTCCTCGTGAGAAGGTGTCTTCATTATGGAGGTCGTATATAAAGCTATACAGCTATCCAAAACAATGCGTCACTGTGTATGCCAGTGAAACTCTTTGAAAGTAACAGGCTGTAATACAACTCATACTAAAACAACGCAATACTGCATATTATTATTATTATTATTATTATTATTATTATTATTATGATGATATGGGTCATGCAAAAAAGCACTAATCAGTAACCAAGTAATTAATAGAAGATTTATAGAATTCTCTGCAGTTCTTTGCCGTTTAAGATTGAAGAGCAATTTAGAATTTTTGTCATTTGTTTTTTACGTTTGCAATGGAATGAAAATGCAAAATGCTGCATTTTTAATGTGAATATGCTATTGCACATTAGTTTATCTTCAATGCTGAGTTTGCCATTCTCTCTCTCTCGCATTCCCTAATATCGCAATGGGGGAAGGGGGGGGGGGGGGGGGGGGGGTGGGGGGTCCAGTTATTAAAGTTATCGCTTGACTATTTTCTCCTCCTCCTTAAAAAAAAAAAAGTAATGCAGCTCGCGGGCAGGGATGCGAAGGGTGACGCGGAGGGACACAAATCAGGATACTAGTGAGGGAAGGTTAATTACGAAACGCATATTCAAACCCGTCTTTATTTTGTTTCATAATCAAACGGTAGAAAACAGCGACCCTCCTTACTCCACATTACCTTTTAATAATACAAAATACCGGCTTATTTATGTATGTATTATTAATAATAATAATAATAATAATAATAATAATAATAATCTCTGTCTGACCTTTTGTGGCGAATGGATTTTGTAAGTGAGCCGGCTACCCCCCCCGCCCCCCCCTTTTGACCAGTAAAATATTAATGCTCGCCTTTCCTAATATCTGTTTAAGCGATTTGTTATTTTGTGTAGCTTTTCAGGGTTCAGTCAGAATGTGTCCAACACACACACACCGTTTCTTTATTAAAATTGGCTATGCCACATTGGAAAATAAATCCAGATATTTCTCATTCCTCTTCGGCAGTAGAATTAGCGTGTGAGAGACTCGCACATGCCCGGGATTTTTGGAAGGAGAAATGGCCTTTAAGGTTTAAGAAAGGCGGCTGTGAGCGTGGTACAGGCGGAAGGAGGGAGGGGGAAGCGAGAGAGAACTACCTACCGGCGACAGCAGGTCAGGCAAGGGGGAGAGAGAGAGAGAGAGAGAGAGAGAGAGAGAGAGAGAGAGAGAAAGAAAGAGAGAGGGCGAGAGAACCTCAGTGCAACACACACACACACACACTCGATCATCATGGACTGGCTTTGAGGTAGCAGAAACAAGGGAATGAATAAGACACACGAGAGAGAAAGAGAGAGAGAGAAAGCGACTGGAGGAGAGAGAGAGAGGGGGGAGAGAGAAAACGCGTGCCGTGGTTTTAAAGAGGGCAGAGAAATTTATTTCTGTTTCCGGTTCTGATGCTGGTGGCGGTGCAAGTAGTTTTTTGTTTTTTTTTAATAAATACATATTTTAAATAATTGTATAGAGAGAGATTGTTCCTCTTGTGCAGCAAACGTCTCCCCTCCTTTTTCTTTCATGCAAAAAAAACCATGAGTTCTTATTTTGTAAATCCTCTGTTCTCCAAATACAAAGGAGGGGAGTCGCTGGAACCAACTTACTACGATTGCAGGTTTCCTCAGAGCGTCTCCCGGAGCCATGCGCTGGTTTACGGTCCAGGTGCGGCGCCTCCCGGCTTCCAACACCCGAGCCATCACGTCCAAGACTTCTTCCACCACGGAACTGCCACCGTCTCCAACTCGGGCTTTCAACAGAGCCCGTGCGCGCTGGCTTGCCACGGCGACACCTCCAAGTTCTATGGGTACGACGCTCTTCCCAGGCAGTCGCTTTACGGTTCACAGACAGAAGCGACCACGGCTCCCTACCCAGACTGTAAATCCACCGGCGCAGGCTCCAGCGAGGGGCAAAGCCACCTAGCCCAAAATTCATCTCCCAGTCTCATGTTCCCCTGGATGAGACCACACGGTTAGAACGATTTTATTGTATTTTTTTTTAATGTTGGGGGTGAGGGCGGTGGGGTTGTTTGCACATTTAAAATGAATATTTTTTTTCATTGGACAGTCTTTCTTTGGAAAGAGGAGATTAAAAACGTATATTTGGCGAATCTTCTTGTGTACCTTTGGAGCGATCCCACACATTCTGTTAAAATAAAAAGAAACGTACAAGGTCTTAGTACAGTACTTGCAACTATATCAAATATTCCAACTGGACTGTATTTGGGAAGAGGCCTTTTGAATACAGCCTGGCTTTCAGGGTTCAAAAGAAAATCGTTGTAAAAACAGACACAGTAATAATGATATGAAGTCGTGTGTGGGAGTATAGTCACAGTAAGGGGGGGCTGGTACACAATTGGTATAAAATTGAGACAATATTGACCTTCTAGCGTTTCAAAATCACGACAGCACCTTCAGAAAACAATGATGATGATGATGATGATGATGATGATGATGATGGTGGTAGGAAGAGTAATCAATGCTTTATATCGTTATATGTCCTTGTATGCAAACATGCACTCACGTTTTTAGCGGATCCAATGCCAAAATAGCTGTAGCAATATTATGGTGTTTTGTTTTTTAAATTTATATTCTTCCATCTTCCAGTTTCGCAGGCTATCTGAAATGCCACACAGCGCTGTGTTAACGTTCACAAGGAGTCGAGAGAGCTCGGCTGACTCCCGATTCTGAACTCTCGCTAGAGCGGCGGTTGAGACACATTCTCCGAACAGACTCTCAGCATTTGTTTTGTTTTCTCGCTACACGAGATGATATGAATCCGAAAGATTTATAGGCTTTCATTCTGAGGATAATGAGGAGGGTTACATTTAATTGCAGGGTATATAAAAACTGACGCGCTGGCTTCTACCAAAGCATACGAGAGATTGCATCAAAGAAACCGAGCGCCACAAAGTTCATTAACAGAAAAAAGCCATTCACTTTCCTGTAATCTTTCTCATACACACCGGTGCTCAGCACATTATTTCCGCATTAACAATTAAACCCGCTCAACATTATTTATTTTTTTTGTCCTGTAGTAAAACATTTTACAACACACTATTAAAATGCCAATAAACACCGATTCAGTTGCCTGCTCCGAATCTCTCGATAGAGTGCGAGGATGTGTGTCCGTGAACCATTCATAATGTTTTTGTTTACCACACCAACGCACCATATCGTTTCTAATCATCCTATGTATACACACATGTACACACACACAAATCTTTGCATGCATTACAAATATATTTATAAACATACAGATGCATGCAAATTAGCTGTATACAATTCCTAAGACTCTTTCTGCAATGGCAAATTATATATATATATATATATATATACACACACACACACGGTATTTCTATTCCCTAACTCTGGCCTCCATGATGTAAATGTGATGTCCCTTATTTCCAAGCTCCAGGGAGACGCAGTGGAAGACAAACTTACAGCCGATACCAGACCCTGGAGCTCGAAAAGGAGTTTCTGTTCAACCCTTACCTGACACGCAAGCGCCGGATCGAGGTGTCCCATGCGCTGGGTCTGACGGAGAGGCAGGTCAAGATCTGGTTTCAGAACCGCCGGATGAAATGGAAGAAGGAAAACAACAAGGACAAGTTTCCGGGACAGCGAGGGGACGAGGAAGAGAAAGAAGCCGAGGAAGAAGGGAACGAGGAAGGGGAGGGAGAGGGAGAGGGAGAGGGGAAAGAGACCGAAGAGAAAGAAGCGGAGGAGAAAGAAGACCAGAAAAGGAAGGAATGATTTTACGACTTTCTGGTTTTATGGTTATATGGTTAAATAAAAGGATGTTTACGACCATCGTTTCATTTTAGTGAGTGGAGAAATTCACACGCGGAAGACACTGTCAGCCCTTTTTTTTCGTTCGAGTCCACGCCTCACCCCCAACGTCCGCAGTAAAAGGGACAACATGGTTCACCGAGAAACAATCTCATTATTAATAACGCAAAGAACAGATCCTCCTACTGTCGTATCAAACTACCTGCTATGTTAAATTGTATTTATTCGGTGTTTAGGGTTTAGAATGAACCACACCGCCTTTGGCATCAGAGAAGCTATAAAATAGTTAGGTTTTTAATAATCAACTTGTACTACCTATTTGAAAGATTACACAATAAATTATATTATATTATATTATATACACACACACAGTATATTGGGTAGGATGCCCGGATTGCAAATTCATTTGAGGTATTTTACCTAGGAAGAAAAAAAATACTGGCGTATTAGTTTATTGTTTCTGTGGAAAAAAATTCTGATACCGCATTTAAAATAATTATAATGAAACCATCGTGCTGCTGTTTAACTGAAATGATAGTTTACACTTCCACTGTTAGAACAGTGTCTTTAGAACAGCCTTCCAGGTAAATGCATTAAATCCTTCAAATACTACCTATAAAAAGTGAACTGACAGTAAAGAAACACCCTAAAATGCTATTTTTAATGTTACTTGAAAGCGAATTGCTAGAAGTTTTGGATTAAACGCAAGCTTGTATTAATACTAATGTAAAGTCTCTACCTAATATATGTAATTATATTGTTGTATGTGCCCCCCCCCCCCCCCCGACAACTAAAACTGCCTAGATACACTCACAGTACCGTTTAATTTCTATCGTGCTTGTGGTGTAGATTAGAACATACGTGCACTGAGAATACTCTTATCTATGTCTTGGTATGTATTTGTTTGCTACATGCTCGTTCACTTGTTTTTAAGTAAAAAATAAACACATTTTAAAAAATATATATAGTTTTGAGTGTTCACTTCCTGAATGTACCAAGCTGTTCACGACCAAGGTTCAGTACAGCAAGTAACTCTGTATTGTATGTGTGTAATGTTCAGTACATTGTAATACTTATAATGATCATAAATAAATAATAATAATAATAATAATAATAATAATAAAGGTTTTAAGCTATTGGTGTTGTGTTTGCTTGTGCCCCGTGTAGCGATTCACGTTTCTCGGGGTTTTATTTTTGATTAGAATTTGGCCGATTCTGTTTCCTAACTAAACACTTGTTTTTATCTTCGTATTTTGACCGAGTCTTATTCGCCTTTTTTTCTATTTTAAACCCACGTGACACATGACGTGACTCGCTCATCGCTGATGCTAATTGCATTGCATTCTTGCAGTCGCCTAGTTTATCGCTGTTGCTTTTATTATTTTCACGCACTTAACATTGTTTTCAGGACAGAGTTTCTTATGTAGCAGAAAAAAAAAGTTAAATAAAAACGAAACATTTCAAGCCCGTGACAGAAGTGCTGCTTTACTTTGTGCATTATTCCTAGCAGGGCGAATGCATTTGTAAATGATGAATTCATTCATAAAATAACCCTTTTTATCGAATGGTGGTCGCATCGACAGTGTATTAACGTGTTCTGTTTAGAAGCTTTGCGCTGTCCCTGGAACCCTCATACTCTGGAGGTTCTATAAAGAACCATTCTGAAAACATATTGGAACCGCAGAATGGGTTATAAAGGACATTTTAAAAAGCGATTTAAGGGTTCAAGGCATGTTTTATAACCAAAACCCTTCAAGATTATTAATCCTTATATACGCGATTTTATTTGACATTATAGAGGCCTTTTGCCGATTTGATTATTGACTTGTAATGCTAAGACTTATGGGTAATCGAGATATGCAAATTTCAGCATTGCAAGAGCCAATCTTAATTATATATTCAATACTCATAACTCTAGTTACTGCTTTCTCCCATCTCAACTCGGAAGCTACTTGTGTGTGTGTGTGTGTGTTTTGAAAAGTATCCACATTGATGCAAAAACCACCTGGAGATAGTGGTTGGTTATCTGTGTTAATTTATATGTAAACGTGTCCACACGCGTTTGTGTTCCTCGTATTTGTATTAATAAAACATCTTGAGTTTGACGAGGAATATATATTATATTAGTGTCAATATTTGCTTAATTGAAACCCGAGAAAAAGAAGGTTCCTTAAGATAAACAGCCGGAGAAAATGATGTAATTTTAACAAAGAGACGTCTAGCAAAGAGCTTGCTAGGAGCCCATCTTTAAAACAGAGTCCATCGTGTGAAGAGTACAACGCAAGAAACAAAGCTGAGAGCATTGGAAACGTCATAGATAGGTTTCAAAATAACCTTTACTATTCAACTGTGTTCACAAATCATATGAAACATTACACTTCAGAAAACACTGCTTTATGATAAATAACAATAATACATGCAAGAGCAATTAACTATACACTACCAAAGAACCACAAAGCAAAGGGTCAAAATATGACCGAATGAGTATTGCATGGGATTCTCTACATTTTCAATATGCACCCTGAACTGATGAAACTACCCCTGTTCTGTGTGTCACGTTTACATGCAATATAAAAAGCAGAAGATAAAATATTCAGGACTAATAAAAGAAAAACCTAAATACAGCTCCAATGAACCTGAAACCAATTTTCTATCCTACCTGGCCATTCTATATCCCCAGTCAGTCACGATTTCTTACATTTTAAAGCAGTTTGTGTGAACTCTGTGGAGTACGAGAAATTGCCCTGATTTAAATTTGATGAAAAAACCCAAAAAACACACATGCATGCATTATAAAATATCAGTTTTGCAACCCGATAGTTTACTGCAAGGTTAGGATTAAGTGAAAGGTTTGGAGGGGTGCTAGTGATTTTAGGGCGGGATTAGGTTTATATGTAGACAGTTGTATGTCATGATGACCGTGGAGTTTTTTTGTGGCTCTGGATGAAAATCGACAACATGCTTCACACCTCGGACTTCGTGTTAGGTGTGGAATTTAGAAGCGCAGCTAGGGTTCCATTGGATTACTCAGTACACAAAGACGGGTTCTAAGAACCTAAAGACAATAAAAGTTCCAGAGGGACTGTAAAGCTGAGTGAACACGAAGCTGCTTTGTGGCTTGGAACTTGGTTTCAGGCCCCTGCACGGCACATCAGGGGAGACTTGGGGTTTGATACAGCAGTGAGCCTCAAACTAGGTATCCTGGAACCAGGTTTCAAGCCGCTGCTCCTGAGAAAGTGGCTTTGTGTTTAACTCCGTGCAAGCCTGCACAGCGGCTTGAATTTCACACTAGCCCTGAACCTAGTTCTTGGGTTCCAGAACGAGATTCAATTTGTTACATATTGTTTTAAATGATCAGGAGTTTGGTGTGACTTACATTGTTCATCCCCTCTAGCTGTGGTAACAACTCCTCTTGGTAACCCTACAGACTCAAAAGTGAGACTAAGTCATGCATTGATGAGAACTGGTTTATTCAGAGCAGATTTACCAGGGGCCATGGGCAGATAGGTGCAAAGGGGGGCACTTCTCTCCCCTCCCCCCCCCCCCCCCCCCCCCCCCCCCGGAATCTGAATTTACAAAAAAAAAAAAAAATTTACAGTATTGGTATACATCGGATTTTAGCTCAAGTCTGTGTTGTAAATGAGGCTTAGAAGAATCATTATGCAATACAAAACCATGTTACCTGATTACTTTTAAACACCTTGACCCCCCTCCCAGAATTAAATTTGGTGGACTCCCATGCCAGGAGCCTGATTCTTCAAACTCCTGGCACCTACCTGGTCTTTTCAAAAATCTAAAACAAAAGGAGTTCTGAACCCCAGGACTGGGTGCAGCAGCAGCAGCAGCAGCCAGGCTAGTGTGAGTTTGTAACCCTGCTCAAACTCCTGGCTCCTGATCATTTCAATATTAATAATAATAATAATAATAATAATAATAATAATAATAATAATAATATAATTGAGGGGAGCTCTGAACCTCAGGACTGAGCAGCAGCAGCAGGGCTAGTGTGAGTTTCTAACCCTGCTCAAACTCCTGGCTCCTGATCATTTCAATATTAATAATAATAATAATAATAATAATAATAATAATAATATAATTGAGGTGAATTCTGAACCCCAGGACTGGGTGCAGCAGCAGCAGGGCTAGTGTGAGTTTCTAACCCTGCTCAAATGCCTGAAATTTAGAAATGCTAAATTAGCAAGGTAGTCTCCAACCCAAAGTCTTTCCATTCGACTCAATGAAAAATCATTTGCCTGGTGGAATTCCAAAGAAACAAACGTCGTCTCAACACCGCCTCCCCCCCATTACTATCAAAATGAATCAATGCCATTATAAATATCACCAAGCGCTGAGCACAACTGAAGTATATTGCTCTATAATGCGTCTCCACTCTTACACCCTTGACGAATAGTCGGAATCTTAAGGATATTGTGGAGAAAATGGCCAGGTTGTTTACATTGGCGGCAAGGGTAAAGAATGATTCCTGGGATTATAAACCGAGACAGGGATGAAAGGATCAGCTTTTAAACAAATGAAACCGGATACTGCGTTCTTGGTCGCGTTAGCACAAACATGCTGGATTCTTTTGTGATTAATATATTGAAAGTGAATGAAGTGTTCTTGGAGTTGTAACCTCCCTTCAGGATTCATTTGTTATTTGCAATGTGTAACTTGGCTAAATTCATCAACCCTCAGACACACATTACCCGACCCAACTCAGACTCTTCAGTTTTACTATATATAGAGCACAAAAATGTTATGTTATATATATTATATATATATATATATATATATATATATATATATATATATATATATATATATATATATATATATATATATATATATATATATATATATATATACACACACACGCACACAGCAGCTGTGTAGAAAACACATTCATTAGTTAAGTATGTAAGTCGTTCATTTATAGACATATTTGTTTTCATGTATTGCCGCTACAGCCTTACACCAATGTGCAATGCCAAGTTTAAAGTCAATGCTGTATTTTTGGTGAAATTCCGAAAAGGCAATTTCTGGTATGACAGAGTTCACATACATACATACATATACATCATATATATATATATATATATATATATATATATATATATATATATATATATATATATATATATTGAATTAGATAATTGAATTTATAAAGTGCCTTTCAAGAGAAAGGCACTGTATAACAGTAAAAATACAACAAACTCTGCAAAAAAAATGAACACCAATAGAATTAAAAAACAATAATTAAAAAAAAGCTTTAGTATAAAAAGTACATCTTCAGGTGAGATTTAAAAACATCAAGAGAAGGGGCCTCCCTTACAGTGAGTGGCAGTGAGTTCCACAGGTACAGGGCATAGGAAGAGGAAGCCCAGTCACCCATCAACCACAGCCTAGCTTTAGGAGTTCCACAGGCACAGGGCATAGCAAGAGAAAGCCCAGTCACCCATCGACCTCAGCCTAGCTTTAGGAGTTCCACAGGTACAGGGCATAGCAAGAGAAAGCCCAGTCACCCATCAACCTCAGCCTAGCTTTAGGAGTTCCACAGGCACAGGGCAAGGCAAGAGAAAGCCCAGTCACCCATCGACCTCAGCCTAGCTTTAGGAGTTCCACAGGCACAGGGCATAGCAAGAGAAAGCCCAGTCACCCATCGACCACAGCCTAGCTTTAGGAGTTCCACAGGCACAGGGCATAGCAAGAGAAAGCCCAGTCACCCATCAACCTCAGCCTAGCTTTAGGAGTTCCACAGGCACAGGGCAAGGCAAGAGAAAGCCCAGTCACCCATCAACCTCAGCCTAGCTTTAGGAGTTCCACAGGCACAGGGCATAGCAAGAGAAAGCCCAGTCACCCATCAACCTCAGCCTAGCTTTAGGAGTTCCACAGGCACAGGGCAAGGCAAGAGAAAGCCCAGTCACCCATCGACCACAGCCTAGCTTTAGGAGTTCCACAGGCAAAGGGCAAGGCAAGAGGAAGCCCAGTCACCCATCGACCACAGCCTAGCTTTAGGAGTTCCACAGGCAAAGGGCATAGCAAGAGAAAGCCCAGTCACCCATCAACCTCAGCCTAGCTTTAGGAGTTCCACAGGCACAGGGCAAGGCAAGAGAAAGCCCAGTCACCCATCGACCACAGCCTAGCTTTAGGAGCTACTAGAAGACTTAGATCAGCTGATCGCAGGGCACGAAGAGGGGCAGAAACATGCAAGAGGTCTTTGAAATATTTAGGATCCAAATCATGAAGTGCACTGTAGGTAAGAAGCAAAATCTTAAAATCGACCCTTGAACCTCACTGGCAGTCAGTGGAGGGAGGCCAGACCTGGGGTTATATGCTCAGATCCAGCAGTTGTAGTTAAAACACGAGCTGCTGAATTCTGTACCAGCTGGAGTCTCTGAAGAGCCCGGCAAGACACCCCAGCCAACAGACCATTACAATAATCAATGCGTGTGGAAATACATTTGTACACAGAATTTAAACCACCTTTTGTAATAGCGCTCTCTCTCTCTCTCTCTCTCTCTCTCTCTCTCTCTCTCTCTCTCTCTCTCTCTCTCTCTCTCTCTCTCTCTCTCTCTCTCTCTCTCTCTCTCTCTCTCTCTCTCTCTCTCTCTCTCTCTCTCTCTCTCTCTCTCTCTCTCTCTCTCTCATTATATAAAATAATATATATATATATATCGAGATATGGACATAAAAATAACAGGCATTTGTGGTTTCTTCCAAAGGGAACTGCTTCAGATTCTATCTTTAGAACCGGCAATAAAACCTTTTTAGTGTCTCCTGAAACGCTGAAGGCAACAGCCATTTAACTGTTGAAGATACTCACTATGTTGGTTTCCCCAACCCCCAGTAAAATGTTATTTGTAGACTTTTTAGACTACCCTAAAGTGTCCCATAGTAAAAGCACAGCCAAGTGCAATAAAACACAACGCAAGCATGGTGAAGCATTGACAAGCATCCTAAAGAATAGCGAGGGATGGTAAATGCATTAGAACCATGGTAAAACTACTAAACGAAAAATAAATACATTCACTACAATTAAACGTGCAAAGATTTTTTTTTTTATGTAAATGTTTTTTGCAAAAGAAACTCACCACATCGGGGAACGCCGAGATATAGCCTCCTGTCCTGCAATAAGGACTCATTTAATTTAAAAGGGCAAAATACTTACCCTGTAACGAAATGTATTTTTCTATTACAGATTTAAAATTTGCTTTTAAAATGAACCTGTATTTCATACATCCTTTAGATCGGGATCTCTCTCTTAAACGAAGGAGCATTTTAAACTTAATAACGGGAGAAAAATCCAAGCGAAAGTGCCTTGGAGTGAATGAACATGGCGAGATGTTTATTCACAGGAAATGCACGAATTGATCGAATGGCGTAATATCGGCTTACATATACACACATGTATGCGAGCATGTAAATGCGCACATATATATATATATATATATATATATATATATATATATATATATATATATATATATATATATATATGTGTATAATTGTATCACGTTAAATTTCCTAGGTAGCTATTTTATTAATGCATGTATTTTTGTCTGTTTTTCAAAGTTTTGGCATAACAAATTGTCCAACTCCATAGAGTTCAGACGAACTATTTTAAAATGTCTACAAATTTAAATTGAAATCGTCGGCCTATTAATGTGTTGCATATGCATATATATATGCATATATATATATATATATATATATATGCATATATATATATATATATATATATATATATATATATATATATGCGTGTGTGTACAAGACAATAATAATAATAATAATAATAATAATAATAATAATAATAATAATAATAATAATAATAATAATAATAATAATAATAACAACAACAACAACAACAACAACGGGGCAGCAGTGTGGAGTAGTGGTTAGGGCTCTGGGCTCTTGACCGGAGGGTCGTGGGTTCAATCCCTGGTTGGGGACACTGCTGTTGTACCCTTGAGCAAGGTACTTTACCTAGATTGCTCCAGTAAACAACCCAACTGTATAAATGGGCAATTGTATGTAAAAATAATGTGTAAAAAAATAATGTAATTGTATGTAAAAAATAATGTGATATCTTGTAACAATTGTAAGTCACCCTGGATAAGGGCGTCTGCTAAGAAAATAATAATAATAATAATAATAATAATAATAATAATAATAATAATAATAATAATAATAATAATAAAGCATGGTCTGTATTTAACATATTGGGATTTTTTATAAACGTTATCAAAGAACAAAACAAAAACGCATGTTGAATTTGTTTGCACAAAAAGCCACCGTAGCAACTTCTCCATAGATTGCACACAAACTTTTAAAATGTCCATAAAAAATGTAGATTACAAAAATAGCGACCCAATATGCTGTATGCCAACTAAAATAATACAAAAGTACTCATTTAAACGAGACAAGTCTATACTAGTTTAGCAGTGTTTACAGCTTTTCTGTATCAAAATCTATTAATTTACTTTGTGTGCGTTTTTTTTTTAAATAATAAATATCAAAATGAAACTAAATAAATTAAAAAGTCTTATTACATCTATGTTTATATCTATCGTATGAATAGGTAAGACACGCCGATTGCCTAACGTACAGAATCCGGGCTGCGATGTTGATTGTTTTAATAAAAATCCTGCGGTTAGATACAGATGCATCAGCTTCCAGTCAAATCAGTAAACCAAATTGTGCTTTTAAAAAGAAAATCACATTCCGTTTGAAAAATAAAAAGCATTTTAAAACACTCCCATATATAAATGAATATACATACACACAGACAATAGTATTTCAGGTATACAAACACAGAAAGAAGACCAATATAAATGATCTATTATATATATATATATATATATATATATATATATATATAGCTTTTCAATCCAGTTTTAGAAAATGTTAGTGTTATTGTATTTCTTGCTCTTATTGTATTACTTGTATTGTAACACTTGAAATGTATTTGCTTACGATTGTAAGTCGCCCTGGATAAGGGCGTCTGCTAAGAAATAAATAATAATAATAATAATAATAATAATAATAATAATAATAATAATAATAATAATAATAGTGTTAACCCTTTTCGTCTCGCTCATTATATATATATATATATATATATATATATATATATATATATATATATATATATATATATATATATTATACACACAGAGATAGAGAATTCTGTTTTATTTTTCGTAAATAACCACAGAGACATATGTAAAATGAAGAGCGCTTATCTAATAGAAATGAATCCCAATATAACAGAAACGGATAGATCGACTCTCCATTTTACAAATATTAGAGAGAAAGAAAGAAAGAAAGAATAATATGCAGCAAGTGTTCAAATACGAGCTCATCCGGTGCAGAGCATTCTCTTTGAGGTTTCCTTGACACGGATGGAAGCTTTATGACAACCGACATTTCCTTCTGCCAAACGGGAGCGAGCGGGCCGCGTCTGCTCGGGTTTTATGGAGAGGCTTGTCCGCCCGTATTGTGAGCGCGGCGAAGCTATTGTTTCTTATACTGCATTAACAGGAAGCCGCTTCCTTCATTAGAGTTTTAACTACCTGCTGTAAAGTTTATTGGAGGTTTGTAAAATCTGCTGAAATTGCCTGCATCCGGCCCCGATTCAGCCGTTTTATTACGAGAGCCTGTCTGACTGGAGAGGAGAACTCGACAACGTGCAAGCAAAACTGTTTTAATTGTTTATCTATCGTGTTATACAAAACCAAACGTAGGAGACATATAGAATAAATGATTAGTGATGTACATTTAACGGTGTGCCCTGGGCACCCCAACTTCATACACGCATACCCCCAAAAGTACACGCTGCGAGGCCTATAAGGAAACACACGAATAGAGCGATTTGTTTAGTGCTATTATTATTATTATTATTTTTATTATTATTATTCTTATTATTATTATTAAACAATTCTTGACAGTAAATAAATAAATATATAAATCCTTACCTAATTTAGAGCTATTCCAGGATGTGTGTCCGGTTAGCGTTGTCGTGTGAGGCGGTGATTGTGAAAACCAGCAACACACACACACTGAGACACACACACACACACACTGACACACACACACACTGAAACACTCACGGAGACACTCACGGAGACACACACACATGTTTGCATTCCTATATTTGTGGGGACTTGTCATTGACTCTCACTATATTTTTATTTACCATTTCTAACTCCAGTCAGTCAAAAACTCCACACTTGGTTAAAGTCGACAACAAACTCAATATTTTGGCATAACGTCGTTTTTTCAGGAGTTACTATCTTTGTGGGTGCATTTTCTCAAATGTTGTCGTCTCATTGATAGCAATACCTGTCCACACACACAAACAGTGTTATATTAGGGGACAAACACACACAGTTACATTTTATATATATATATATATATATATATATATATATATATATATATATATATATATATATATATATATATATATATATATATACACACACACATACATACACACACACACACACACACACACACATACACAGGGCTCTGGACTCTTGACCGGAGGGTCGTGGGTTCAATCCCCAGTGGGGGACACTGCTGTTGTACCCTTGAGCAAGGTACTTTACCTAGATTGCTCCAGTAAAAACCCAACTGCATAAATGGGTAATTGTATGTAAAAATAATGTGATATCTGTATAATGTAAAATAATGTATAATGTGATACCTTGTAACAATTGTAAGTCGCCCTGGATAAGGGCGTCTGCTAAGAAATAAATAATAATAATAATAATAATAATAATAATAATAATAATAATAATAATAATAATAATAATAAATACTTGTGCTTTCAACGGTATTGTTTTATAATGCGCATTTCATCTTATGGGGAACTTAAGCTGACTGCATATCATCTAAACCTCACCTTGTAAAAAAAAAAAAGAGAAATCCCCCCCCCCCCCCCAGCCCCCAGCCCCCAGCCCCCAGCCCCCAGCCCATTACATGCATCACTGATACTTTTTATACTTCAATATGTCCATATCTTAATAGAAGGGGGAGTGGGGGGGGGGGGGGGGAGGGGTCTTTTTGAAGGTCAGGCCGGGCTCTGTGCCTTCCTTAATTATACGTATCAAAAATAAAATGAGATATTTACTCGCAAATAAGAGTGCAAATCATTTAGACACAGTGAAAATGGGGGGAGGAGAAAAATAAGAGAGAGAGAGAGAGAGAGAGAGAGAGAGAATGCATTCCTCGTTGTTTGGGGGGAAATTTACAGCGGAGTCATAAAACTTTACGGCTGGATCGGACCTTGGATTGGCTGGCGAGGGTCACGTGGTCCTCTTCCGTGAACATGAACTTTTTTATTGTGGTTTTGCCTGTGAGTGTAAGGCGCTGTTTCACTTCTTAAGCCTTCTAAACGGCACCACAGTCGGCGGCAGAGCGAACGTTTCTTTAATTCTGTTTTTTTGTGTGCGGTGGTTTTGGGGGCGAGTGTTATCCCCCCCCCCTTCTCCGTCTTCTCTCTCCCTCTCTCCAATAACGAGTTTATGGCTGCCTCCTGCCCCCCCTCGTTTCACCCCTTGAGGGTCTAACCAGCTGAACATTTCCTTGGAAGAATTTAAACATCAGAGAAATCCATCGGGTTGTAAATACCTTTTCTGCTTCCCTATCTGATCCTCTAAGAGATAAGCGAGGTTTTTCGTCTTCCATTTGCCATCCCCTCTTTTTATTTATGCATTGTACCTCTTATCCAACACCGCCGTTTCTGGACCTACAAACCTGCGTCATTCGAACACAGCCGCAGACGGAACACTCGGGTAAGTGAACGTTCGCTTATTGGTTTAAAATATCTATCTAATGGTCTGTAACCGCGGGTGGCGAGATAATTCTGCAACTCCTTTTAGGCGTAGAAAAGAAAATGTGGAGATCATATTCTGTTTACTTGAGGGAGAGCGGCTAACAGCGTGAATCTGGCTGCACTGGAGACGTATACGGTGGGGGGTAGGGGAGGGGGGTCCAATTTTGCCAACTTTCCTTTTTTTTCCTCTCCGAGTTTATGATGTCATATAGAGTGATGCGTGTAACACAGCGAGTCCGGGGCTTATAGTCAGTGTGTCCAGATTGATATGAAGCTATTTCTATGATATGATGATCACACATGGAATAAGACAAGCAGTTGATAACAAAAAATAACAATAAAATCCTATGCAACATTTGCTTTGTCGTCATACACGACTCCCATTGATGTCGCCCTTGCTTTAGTTCGGTTCTGTGTGTGTCTCACCCCAATCCTAGGTTTGCATGCACCTGACTATACATATTTCATATTTGGTTACGCGAATTAACGATTTCATGTGAATGCTGTCTAACGCACCCTTGGCAATCGAACACATGCAGATACACACACACACACACAAAACTCAGAGCAATCTCAGGTTTAAATATAAACAGTCTTTATAGCGCGGAGCAAGGACACGATTGTGCACATTTGCAATGCGACACGAGCAAAGCGGGGATGCGACATGACACACAGAGCGATGGCTGAAGCTCTCTCGCAAGATCACTGTTCAGCCCCGCCGCCACTCCTGTCTAGAGAGAATATTGGGAGCAATGATGTTTCTACACGATGCCCGTATTGATCATTGCTGTGTTTAATTGATTATGTATTGGTGTTTATTAGGCGGGTTACACCGCTCCTGTCCAGTTCGTTTTATATCATTGGAGCGCAGAAGCGTGAAGAATGTCACATGTTTAAAATGCAACAACCAAATGTATTTTTATTATTGCATTTATTGAACATTAGGGTTGAATCGATTATAGGATTAGTAAGGATATTACGTATTTGCCGAGAACAGCCTGTCATTAAACAGTATAGCGCGGCTGCACTGGTATCAGGTTACCGCGGATATTGTAACGAGGGACACACACGCAAAACAGGGCATTCACCATTTCTCTCTTTTTTACTGTACCGGTATCGCTGAAATATTTAGCAATTCCAAAGAGACACAAAGCTGCTTCGATGGCGATCGCAGGGCTATATGCGAGAGATTTAGAATCGAGTTTGACGTTATTTTATTTTTACAATATTTCTGTCTGTTTATATTTCAGGCTCTGGGTCTTCCGAATGCATTTATTAATTTCCTGCATCAAAAAAAATCCCGGATTACCGTGCTTCTATTTTAGAATATAAGTCTGCAAAAAAAAAAAAAAAAGTTTGCATACTGTTCAACATTTCATAATTATTTGATGCGTTAATGCTGGAATCGGCTGTTGAATCTGTTACACACACTTCATAACCCGATATTGAAAAATAAACATCTGATGCCGACACAAACACATTATATTAATTGATTTTATAGAAAGGGTTGTGCATATTTGGCCAACATATAATAATAATAATAATAATAATAATAATAATAATAATAATAATAACAATAATAATATAGAAGGCATTTTGATTAGCTTTTAGTCAAATGGCACTCGAAATGTATTTCTATAAAGACACAGTTTGATAGAGTGGATTGGATGAATCATATTTCAAAATCCAAATTGCATTGCGGTATTAAGCAGAATGCAAGCGGGTGCAGCGTCTTTGCTTGTGTTTTTTCGTCACTGTTTTAATATACAGACAATGAAAACCCGACTTGCAATATCCAGGTTCTTATTCAACAGAATAGTGTGGCGTTTTAAAAACAGCAGCGTCATCAGACACCGCGAGGCCGCGCTGTTAATCAGGGACCCCGGTCACGCTGGCATTGCTTTCACATTGAAGACCAAATGCAACTTTAACCGTCTCTCTCTAACTTATCAGCAGCGAAACAGGACACAGCGCCAAATAGAAACGCTAGAAATAAACACACAACCTACCTGAAGCGGAAGCGGCCCTGTCTTTACCATGCAATCCACAATCTCCAGTCCCCATTGCACACAAACCGTTTTCAAACAAACA
>NC_081233.1:9790733-9845733 GCF_902713425.1 Acipenser ruthenus | reverse complement strand
GTCTTTTGTGTGTGTGTGTGTGTGTGTATATATATATATGGATGAAGAAATGCAACACATCACTTTTCTGCCTATGTGTACTTCATATGAATCCATTTTTATATCACGATTTTTTATGATGTTTTTAGAAATTCTAAAACAGTTCGTGTGAACTCTAAGAGAGGTTGCCCTGCACATAACTTTGAAAATAGAAACCCAACAGCATCATTTCCCTTATGAAACAGATACACAGATAGGATCCAGTGTTTGCTGCCATGTAATCACTTCGCTGTTAAGCGGTGTCCCCCAGTCTCGTTGGTTTGTTCTGTGGCTGTTAACAGCTGGTTTTGTATCACTTGCCAGCAAGCCGGTCTCTGTGTATGGCTTGTCTGCAGATCTGCAATAAAACACTTAAGTTTCCAGCGAACATCTCGCACCATCTCTCCAAAACTGCCCCCTCCCTCCGGCACAACACAACGCTGTTTAGTATCTGCGAGAAGGCGAATAACTCGAGGGAACGTCGGCCGTTCTTGCTGTAAGCGAGCGATAGCTTCTCCCGCGTCGTGCTAAAAATCCAGAAAAGAAGAAACGACCTCGCCTAATGAGAAGTGAGATTGAGAACAGCACACGGGTCTGTGTGAAGTGAAGTGCGACACGATTACTATTCAAAAAGTAACACCGTCGCCTCCCCCGCGTAGGAAGCCATTAAAGGCCACCGCTCCACAGTTTTTAATACATTCGTCTTTTTTGTTTGTTTTTGCAATAAATAAATAAAAATAAAAATAAAGTTTAGTTTCATTATAAATCCTATTTTTTTGATTGCAGTGTGGCATTGGCACTGTGTGGACCAGATAATTCAAGATTCTTTTCGCTTTGCCCTTTATATATCTGTGTATTTATATATGTAGTTACTACTATTTTGTATGGTTATTATTGGGCCGATTGACTATTATTATTTATATTTTGAAAACTGGAACTCGAATAATTGCAAAACTCATTTCTGCATATTTTTTTGCAAATAATTGTATTCATAGGAATGCTGGAGTTAGAGGGAATACATTTACGGGGTTTGTAAGAAAAAAATAATGTAACTGTTTCTTCAACTGATATGCAAAGATTGGGAGGAAAAAAAGAGTGTTTTTAAAAAAGAAAATAAAAAAATGATACGCCCCTTTAACTCGGGTTGCCGTATGACAAAGTGCACGAGATAAAGTATTTAAACCCTTTCCTTTCGCTTTTTGATCATCAAATAAAGCGAGGAGTCGAGACTCAATGAACCCGCGGGTAAGGGTGACAGGTACGGCACAGAAACGCCGGGAGGCTTGTGTGAAATGCGTTAAATAGCGAACTAAGAGAAACCCTGCAGCCCTCGGAGAATTGAAATAAATAAATACATAAATAAACAGATAGATCGCTCAACCACGCATGCCCGTTCTTTCGTGCGTTTGAAAATAAACCCTATAAAATGTGGATATAATTCATAATATATTGGGGCACCTTTTATTAGATCTTATAATTAAATAAATAACGAATCAGGAAAATAGAAACAAATTGAAAATAGCTATATATATACGAGAGAGACAGAAAGAATATATTATATATATATATATATAAATCGCCTTGTTAACTAAAATATTTTATAGTATGTGTGCATATTATATATATATATATATATATATATATATATATATATATATATATATATATATATATATATATATTAAACGTTTTTAGATAGATAATGAAAATACAGATAGGATTACATATATGTATATATATATATATATATATATATATATATATATATATATATATATATATATATATATATATATATATATATATATATATATATATTGAATGATTTCTGATACATATTTGAATATATTTACAGTGTGCACAGCTGCGTTCTCTTTTCAATACGTCTCAGTTGTCCTCTGTTTTGTTAGCTTGTGTTTGTATGAGGGTGAGAGAGAGAGAGAGAGAGAGAGAGGGGGGGGGAGTCGGCTCGAATAGCCAGCCTGGTGAATCGGGCATCCTCGTCTTTTTATCCGCTTGTATAGTTTTATTACCTTCATCGGGGTTCTCGCATTCTTTCACAGTAAAAAGATCGAAAAACGCTTCCTGCGTCCGGCATGTCTTTGTGTTGCCGTGGGGGCAATCGCCTGCACCCCCTTCCCAGTCACATTTGCGCATTGCTAAAACAAACACATGCATATACATGCACTGGGTTCACTTTTCTTTCTACACAGCAGAAAAAAGGCTTTGGTTCCAGACGTCCTGAAATAAATGTTTTTTTAAAATTATTGAAACAGTTTGTTCCAAAAAAAAACAACTGTCCTTTTTTCATTTCTTTCATTTCATTTTAGTAAAATACAGTGTGTATATATATATATATATATATATATATATATATATATATATATATATATATATGTATATATATATATATATATAGATAGATAGATAGATAGATAGATAGATAGATAGATAGATAGATAGATAGATAGATAGATAGATAGATATGTACTTGAAAACGTGTCCACTTCGTTGTACAGAGACTCGGACAGAGGCAATGTTTCTGCACCCCCACTCTCTCTCTCTCTCTCTCTCTCTCTCTCTCCTGTCAGATTAGAAAGATAATGAAAAAAAGCATCGACGCAAAGGTGCAGTTTTATTAACGACACTCTTAACAACACCCAATAAACCAATTTAATTGCATTTGCTCTCTGGGAACACCTAATAAAACGCCAAAGTGTCCACTTAGGAAGAAACAGTGGTCAACTGATGCAAAAAAAAGAGCAACAGACACACACAGTATTGTTTGTTGTTTATTTGCTATGAGCTTTACATAGTTATTCAGTATCATATTAGTTTATTAGCAAATCTTACAGCGCCGGGAAACGGTGCGAAGCTTCAGGAAAATGAAACGCATCTGTCGGATAAAACGAGCCGTTCTCTGACACTGTATTTAATAAAGAATCCATCTCTCTTTATTTATGGATCTCTTTTACTTGTGTCTTATGAATGATGTAATGGAAATAGATTGCAGGGTTTTTTTTGTTAGCGTGGAGATGTGTTCTAAGCATTCTTAAAATGAGCTATTACATGAAACCTAAAATTAACAAACAAACAAACAAACAAGCGAGCAAACACGATCCCTCAGCTCTGTAAAGCACGCCATAGCGCTCGAGTCGGGCACAATACAAGTAGAGATATTTGACCATTCTTAAATCAGAGAGTAACACCGGCAGTATTTAGGTATCGTTTATTAATTAATTACATTATTGGAATAGCAACTGCACGTGCTGCATTCTTGTTCAAGGAGATATATTATTAATAAAATCAATTTTATAGTCCTCGCTATCGCGATTATATAGTGTAACACAAATGCTTGATTTTTTTATTTATAATATAGTGTGTATATATATATATAGTGTGTGTATATATATATATATATATATATATATATATATAGTGTGTGTGTATATATATATATATATATATATATATATATATATATATATATATATATATATATATATATATATATATAAGGTAGGATTTTCTAGGCTACCGTTACAAAACTGATTTTATTTCATACACTTTCCAATATATCTTTCTCTTTAGTAAATACATTAATTGAATAACAGCATAAAATATGTGATCTATAAATAAAAGTACCCGAATATAAATCCTTTTTTGTTTAATATAGTTATATATAATATACATGGATACTTAGTTTCGGCTGGGGAAATAAACACAAGCTTGGGCAATTTTTCCCTTGTTTTGACATCTGGCTTGCTATTGGCGGAAAGCTGGTCAGCTGACTTTGTCATTTCGTCCGTCTTTGAGTGGAGCCTAAGCTATAACAATCTAGTTCTGCGTCTACAACCGGAGTCCCGAAATAAATATTATAGAAACATTCAAGCCGTCTGAGACAGAGAGAAAGAGAGAGAGTGAGAGAGAGAGAGAAGGAGAGAGAGAAAGAGAGAGGGGGGACATTATGAATTCCTATTTCACTAACCCGTCGCTCTCCTGCCATTTAGCAAGCGCAGGGCAAGACGTTTTACCCAACGTAGCCCTGAACACCGCCGCCTATGACCCGGTGAGGCACTTCTCCACATACGGTGCCGCCGTGGCGCAGAATCGGATATACTCGTCCCCTTTCTACTCGCCCCAAGAAAACGTGGTGTTCGGCTCCAGTCGGGGACCTTATGAATACGGATCTAATGTGTTTTACCAAGATAAAGACATGCTTCCCAGCTGCAGGCAGTCGGCTATGGGCCACACTTCGCAGTCTTCCATAGCGCAGGACTACAGCACTGACCCGAGCAGGACTGCGGGGCAGGAGCAAAAAGGAAGCGGTGTGCAGATATACCCGTGGATGCAGAGAATGAACTCACACAGTGGTAAGTTGTACAACTCCCAGAGATAAATTATAGGAATTGGCCCGTTTTATGACCATCTTCAGCAACAGAACAAGCGCCGCTTCGTTTTATGAGAGTCATAAAGCATGTCCGGTTAGACCTATCTCTGTGTTGCTGCTGGAGCGAGGGATCTCCGTCTGTACCATTGAGGCTAAGAAACGAGTCCTATACTGTTCTTTACAGGAACTCTTCCAGCATTCGCGAATAGAAAAGAATTATGAGAGAGGCAGTTCAGCCCTTTGAAATGAGCAGGGGATTTTAACAGAGGTGTAAACACCGCCACTACTACATTCCAAAATCCATCTTTGTGAACCTGCTTGTTTTTTTGGGGGGTTTTTTTAGGTTTTTTTTACAAGTGTTGAGACCATTTTACATGGGTTTAAATAGCAAAGTACAAGAAAGCGGAGCAAAATAAGTTATTAAGCATGACAAACTACTACTACTACTAGTAATAATAATAATAATAATAATAATAATAATAATAATAATAATAATAATAATAATAATAATAATAATTACAGAGGTTGATCAACCAACCATTGCATGCGTTATGCCAGCATGGTATTTAACTATAGATCAGTCCCTGTTTTCAATTTGTAATAAATGCATGCGTTATTAGTATTTGTATTTAAAAATCATGTTATTGTATTAAATGGACTGATTAAATGAGTAAGCAGGTGAGAAGAAAGAAAGAAAGAAAGAAAGAAAGAAGGAAAGTTACCACCTTGATCTCTCATTTCTGTTTTAGTGTTTATTTGAGTTCAGCTCAATATGCTTTAAGAATGACTGGTAAGGTTGTATTGTTGTGTCTAGTTTTTTATGGTTCTGTTTTTGCAGGGGTTGGGTACGGTTCAGATAGACGGAGAGGTCGCCAGATTTATTCCCGGTATCAGACTTTGGAGCTGGAGAAAGAGTTTCACTTCAATCGCTACCTGACCAGGCGCAGGCGGATCGAGATCGCCAACGCACTCTGTCTAACAGAACGCCAGATCAAAATCTGGTTCCAGAACCGGCGGATGAAATGGAAGAAGGAAAGCAATCAGAGCTCGGTTCTGCCCGGCGGTACCGAACCCGGTCCCGGTCCGGAAGCCCAAGAAGAAGAAAAAGAAGACATAGAAGAAGAGACGGAGGAAGAAAAACAGAAAGAGTAAAACATAAACAAAAAAAACTCCTTTCTTTAAAGGCAAAAAAAAAAAACTTTTACTGTCGCTGTAACCCTTAACTAAACTACCTATGTTGTTGGCACAACTTGATAATAAACTAAACATTGTATGCAATTCAGGCGCTCTGTAAGACTGCAACGAGGCCACGTATTATCCAGTCATTTGAAGTCTTTTAATTAAGAAACTATTTTTTTTAAGTGTTAGAAATGGGGGAAAAAACATACTTCGTACAATCATTGTTGTTGTCGACCCGTCCGTCCCCCCCCCCCCCCCACCCCCCCCACCCCCCACCCCCCACCCCCCACACCCCACACCCCACACTCCACACCAAATACTTCAATGCAATTCTATTGTGGTCATATATCTTTCGCCCAGTAAATGTTATCCGGTTTCTTTTTTTCCTCAATTATTTTATCCCTGTTTATAATTATGTCACACTGTTGCTTGGTTTGTCTGTAAATATATATATATATATATATGTTGGTGTTGTTGTTTTTTTCTGTTCATCTTTGTAATATATTATTGCAATTTTTAAAACCGTGCTCAAAAGAATAAAAGAAAGAAAGAATACCACTTCCGTGTGTGTGTGTAAATATATTTAGACCGATCAGCAAGTCTCTTTTGAACAGACTCGCCGGCTCGTGTTGGGTTGTTAATATTCATACATGAATAGCATGACACTGCGACACACGCGTCTCTATGTGACAATTTTGCAGCTTTTTTTTTTGGTGGAAGATTTCTCGTTTTATTTGTGCTTCGCACCGCAGTGAAGAAAAATATCAACGTGGATGAAAATGCGTCGTGAGATGAGAACGAAATCATAACAACAATAAAATAATAAAAACAATACCTACATGATTCATACACAAAAAATAATGTGCTGTATACTATTCACGACCAATCGCCTTGTGCTCAGTATTTAATAAATATTGTTATTTTAAAAATAAAGTACATTTGACTTGTATTTTCTTCTTCATAGCCTCGCTATTATTATTATTATTATTATTATTATTATTATTATTATTATTATTATTATTATTATTATTATTATTATTATTAATAATAATAATAATCTTGAGAATATTGATAACAAATAAACAATATTATGACCTTAGAGGCTTATTTCAAGAAGACTTCCACAGCGTAATCAAAGTTTCAACGTCAGTCATTTACACAAAATGGGATCAAATGGTTACCTCACAACATTGCCGAGGGTGGAAGTTCAAAACTTTCAATGTGTACGCGGGTTTTATTATTATTATTATTATTATTATTATTATTATTATTATTATTAATAATAATAATAATAATAATAATAATAATAATAATAATAATGATGATGTAGTGGTAAGAGTCTTTTCTGTATATTATTATTATTACGAAGGTTGTTACGGTGATTTAAATATATCCATAATAAAATATGAAAAAAAAACTACACATGTTGCATCATAAAATTAAGACAGATTGTTTACCACGTTAATGAAACACACACACGCACGCACACACACACACGTACGCACGCACGCACACACACGCACACACACGCATATCTTCCATTAGTTTTTTGATATGTGTGATATTTAGGCCTATGTTATATATTGCATTGTCATTGTATTCCAAGTATGTTTACAGCGGTGCCAGTAGAAGTAATTGGCGCGCGTTGTGTGTGTGTAATCATTTTTTTTATAAAGCCATTGTAATCTTTGAAATAACGAAGGATTTACACAGAGGGATGGGGGCGGGGAGCATTTAAGAGAGGAATGTTTTCAGCGTCGTTTCATCCTCGAAGATGAAATGCTATATAATCCTTTCCATTTGTTTCTCGAATAAGAAACAAGCCGCACAGAAATAGAGAAAGGTTTCGTTATGACATTGAAACGTCCAAGTTAATCTCTCCTTGTAAACAAGGACTCGAGGACTGTTTAAAACATTGATTCAGTGACTGGACGATATTTCAACGTGTTCAAAAGAAACCGAACAACATACCTCCATACATTAACCAGTGTGTGTGTGTGTGTATCGGGGGGGGGGGGGTCAGGTATTACTATCAACGTGCGGACAAAATTTGAGAAAATGTCCCCACAAAGATATTAATTCGTCCCCACTTTGTAAAACACCTTTTTAAGAACTAAACATGCCTTTTTAAAAAAAGTGCCAAAATATTTAGTTTGTTGTCGACTTTCACCGTGTGTGGAGTTTTTGCCTGACTGGAGGTAGAAATACTACAAAAAATATCAATATAATGAGAAGTCCCCACAAATACAGGCATGCAAACATTATTAAAACGGTCAACTTAAACGTACATCGATTTAGTTATAACATGCGTATGAAATACAATTGCAGGGGAGGGGGGGGGGGACCTCGACAACTAAAAAAACCACAGATTCCGAGACAGTATCACCGCAGCTAACCTTTATTTCAGAAGCGTTTGTGTTTGTGTTTTTGTTTCTTTTTATCACGCAGAGAACGGAGCTGCGCGTTGGAAAGGGGTTGTAGAGCACTATGACGTCACAAGGATGCGCGTGTTTGTGTTTATTTACGTGCGTTCTATTCCAGGGAACGCTGTGGCATGTTGGATTTTTTAATTTTTTTAATTTTATTAGTTTTTTTTTTTTTAACGAGACAGCAAGTGTGGTGCCCCTGCTTTGGCACCAGGTGGCGCTGTCGCCCCATCGTCCTCGACTTTTTTTTTCCGGCAGGGTCTCGGCGCGGTCGCTCCTTGCCCTGCTAAGCAGACACGTTTCACGGGGGCTCCATCAATAACGCCCTACTGGGGTGATCAAGCCAAATGTATGACTGGCCAACACAATCACGTGCTGCTGTTTAAGCATCCCATATTTGGGCAACGCACGTAGAATAAAGGGAAAAAGGCAGAATTTCCCCCCACCTATAAATCGTGCTCGTTTGATTTTTTGGGGGGATTAAAGCCCCCGACCTTCACAAAGGGCCACAAATCAAACACATAAAAAATCTATCTATCTATATATGATCAAAAAAAACTATAACATTAATATAATACAATTAAAATAAACGCTCTATATTTTTTTTGTAGCAGTAGCATTATACAAATATAATTCTGTACAGCTGAAGATGAGCGCGTACCTAACAAATTCATTTTACAAGCAAGCAGCTCAGGAGCCGTCCGCCTATTCCATGCAAAGTTACGGAAACTATGGCTGTGCCACTGAACTCGGTGCCTCCAGGTACTGCTACGGTGGGCTCGATCTCACCCTCCCTTTCCCTGCCTCTGCTCCTGCAAACTCTTACTGCCGCGGGGATATGGACTCGACTCTGGGAGGCTGCGACCCCGGGGACCGGGCTTCACCCTGCACAGAGACCGCCGCGTCCTCCACACTCGCTCCGGGCTCGGACGGGCTCAGGATTTACTCTAAAGCGGAGGGGCAGACCTGCGTTAAAAGCAGCGACGGCGGCGGCACCGGTGAAATCAAAGTAGAGGCGAAACAGCCCGTACAGCAGCGAAGACAACAACACCAGCACAAAGTCGACGACAGCCCGCTGCCCCAGATATACCCCTGGATGACCAAGCTTCATATGAGACACGGTAAGTTTTCAGTGTGTGTGTGAGAGAGAGAGTGTGCGAGTCAGCCTCTCTGTATTATTATTTTCTTCTCTCACTCTCTCTTTCTCTCCCTCAGTCTTGCTGTAAGGCTTTTCTCTCTTTCTTTTCTGATCGCTGTTGTTTTATAGGCCGTACGAGGAAAACAATAAAACTGGCAGTCGTAAATTTTATGACAAAAGCATCAGTTGCTCGTAAAACTGTCCGGTTAAGGCTAAGACGCGATATACGCCCAAATTTATGACAGCATAATTGGATCAGAGAAAAAAAAAACAGGCTATAAAAAGCCCACCAAATAATGTTTTTATACAAGCAAATAGATTATATATATATATATATATATATATATATATATATATATATATATATATATATATATATATATATATATATGTGTGTGTGTGTGTTAAAAATATTTTACAAGCTTTTTTGCATATGCACTTATGCGTGTGTGTATATATATTTTCATATATATATATATTCATATATATAGATAGATAGATAGATAGATAGATAGATAGATAGATAGATATCTATCTATCTATATATATATATATATATATATATAACGCTGATAGGTTGTTCAGTACACAGTGGTGTGCACATATATCAGAACACCTCAAAACTTCTCAATTATATCCTTTATATACCCATCTGCATGAAAACCTCTGGCTGTGAGAATTTCAATTTCCGGTCAGTAATCGGTGATACAGACACAATAGGAGCTCCTCTGTGAAAATGTTAATTAAAGACCACTTTGTGCTTTTAATTAAACAACTTCTAAAAAGTCTCCTGCGTTTTATCAGGTGTTCCCTTCTCCTGCTATTTGAAATGGATTGCATGTGTGGCCTATTAAAGAAATCAATTCAATGAGACAAATACGAAATTTGCCTATTTTGACATTTTCCAATATTTTCAGCTCCAGTGGTTTGATTTCATATGCACAACGAACCAAAACAAAGAGAAGCAATGGGGTGTTCTAATACACGTGCGCTTCTGCATGAATATATGCATGTATCTAGGTATGTGTGCATAGATGTATGCATGCATGCAATATGAAGATGCTCTTAATTTTGAGTCCCTGCGGTTCTATAACACTCCTCATACACCAAGCACGTTATATATTGAAACTCCATACAGTAGCTATTTAAGTTCCTTGCCAGAAGTTAGTTTTATTTTGATGGTCATATCTGTAAGTTGATACTGAGTCTCATTGTATGTGTGGTATTTGTTATTTATTTATTTATTTATTTATTTTTTTGCTTACGAAACTAGAATCGGACGGCAAGCGCTCCAGGACAAGTTACACCCGGTACCAAACCCTGGAGCTGGAGAAAGAGTTCCATTTCAACCGGTACCTGACCCGCCGCAGACGCATCGAGATCGCCAACAGCCTGTGTCTCAACGAGAGGCAGATCAAAATCTGGTTCCAGAACCGGCGGATGAAATGGAAGAAGGATTCCAAACTCAAAACCAAAGAGTCCGTTTGAACAAAACAGAATTGGGTTTTCAATCCCATATATGTAATTTATTTTTTTTTTAAAGAGAGAACTCCCTCCTTTATTATTATTATTATTATTATTATTATTATTATTATTATTATTACTTTTGCAAAGCTTTTGCATTCATTTTAGCATTGCAGAAATGATGTGTTCAGGGGCTGAAGGATGAAACGAGGCACTTGTAAAGTTAGCTCTATACACAATTATAAAGACATAAAGGTTTGGCTGAAAAACAAAAAACACCATTTTGGCTTTCACCCCATGCAATGTATATTGACTTGTTTAAATTATGTTTTAGAAAGGATACAACAACTCCAAAAAAAACTATCAACTTTAACCTGCATTTGAATACCTTACCCCCCACGTTTTAATCCTCGCCTTGAAGCGATCTACACTTTTACAAGATAATGAAGATTTGTGCAAAAAATGAATATTGGGCTGATGTTGTTGTAGGCGTAGTTACCCCCTGCGCTTTCCAAATCTCTGTTACCAAGAAGGCCATTTCCATTGTTATGGTTTCACTCAAACATTCTTCTACACATGTATCAGAGCACCCCATTGCTTCTGTGTCAGAGCACCCCATTGCTTCTGTGTCAGAACACCCCATTGCTTCTGTGTCAGAGCACCCCATTGCTTCTGTGTCAGAGCACCCCATTGCTTCTGTGTCAGAGCACCCCATTGCTTCTGTGTCAGAGCACCCCGTTGCTTCTGTATCAGAACACTCCATTGCTTATGTATCAGAGCACCCCATTGCTTCTGTGTCAGAGCACCCCATTGCTTCTGTGTCAGAGCACCCCATTGCTTCTGTGTCAGAACACCCCGTTGCTTCTGTGTCAGAGCACCCCGTTGCTTCTGTGTCAGAGCACCCCGTTGCTTCTGCGTCAGAGCACCCCATTACTTCTGCGTCGGAGCACCCCATTGCTTCTGCGTCAGATTACCCCATTGCTTTTGTATCAGAGCACCCCATTGCTTCTGTGGTTTTGATTTGCTGTGTGTATGAAATCAAACCACTGGAACTAAAAATTATGGAAAATTCTCAAAATAAGCAAATAAGCGATTGCCTCATTTAATTGATGACCTTTATAGCTCACACATGCACTCCATTTAAAACAGTAAAGAGAAAAGGAACACAGAGCCACACGTGGTAAAAACGCAGGAGACGTTTTAGAAGTTGTTTAAGATGCCTGATTAAAGCACAAAGCGGTCTGACATTTTCACACACACGAGTGCCTATTGTTTCTATATCACTGATTACTGACCGGTAATTGAAATTCTCACAGCCAGAGGTTTTCATGCAGGGAGGCATATAAAGGATATCAATGACGCATCTTGAGGTGTTCTGATACATTTGCACATGACTGTGTGTGTGTGTGTGTGTATAATATATATATATATATATATATATATATATATATATATATATATATATATATATATATATATATATATATATATATATAGGATATATACACACACACACACACATATATTTCTGTGGACCCCTCCTTCTCTACCTTTCTACTCTGTAATCTGTAAATATGTATGTTTAGTTGTTAATGCCCCCCACCCCCCACCCCCCGAGTGGCACGTGGCTGGCCTGTATGAATATTTCCATTGCAGAAGGAGCTCCGTGCAGTACCAGCCTATTCGTTGTATTCACGTCATGAGCAATGCAACAGCAATGCGAAATGAATGCGAACGCAGAGGCAGCACGCTGCCAACCACAACACTCAGCTGTTAAACTGGTGTCCTGTGTAGATTTGATGTGAGTGGCGTAATAAAATACAAATCCTCTAATGTCGCATGCAGATGGAGTCTGGCATTTCTTTATTTGTTTATTTATTGCAGATATATTCATGCATATACATTTAAATGGTTGGGCTTAGCTGTATAGAGAGTTGACCTGTTTTGGAATGAATGGAGGAAGCATGCATTCCACATTTGAAAAAAATGGTGTGTTGTGTTGATATATATATACTGTATATAGGAATGTTATCAGAAGGGATTCATGATAACACAGATAATTAAGGTGCGTGTGTGTGTGTGTATATATGTGTGTGTGTATATATGTGTGTGTGTGTGTGTGTGTGTGTGAGAGTGTGAGTGTGAGTGTGTGTGTGCGTGTGTGTGTGATATAATCAGGAATTATCAAAGCATTGTTTTGAAAAACACAAACGAATACTACTTGATGTATTCGGCTTCATGTATTCAGTTATCAAACAAGCAAGGAGAACACCTCGGAGTGCATGATCGTGTTCAGTATCTTTCACAATATGTCCACGCCGCCGTGTTTAGCTCTCCGGTGTGTTTCTTTGAAGGATTTCAAAGCGCGGCCCTTTTTTTCCGTCTCTTTGATGACTGCGCTGTATGTCGTAAAACGCAATCTTCCATGTCGCTGAGTTTCGTTTCCTTGAGAGTTACACCAGTAAGGGACAGATGCCTGTAAAAGTTTATAACCCTATAAAAGCTTATGGCATTTCCCTTACACCTCTGCAACAAAGAGAATGGTTTCCTGTCTCCGAGAGTATTGGAGGAAACAAATTCGCTTTCAAAAGTGACGAATTACCACTGTACTCCTTTGATGTAAAGTGAGAAAAAAAAACTTTCGCGGCATAAAAGGGAGGAGGCTGGGGGGCGAACGGGTTTAATTACATGCCTGTGAAAAGATTAAAGATTAGAAACTAATTATAAAATTAGCGAACCAGAAAATACCCCACAGAAAGCAACAACATTTAAAAAAAAAAAAAAAAGTTTGATTTTTTTTTAAAACGCATTACATATTCGCCATAATACTTGCATACGGTCATATTTAGATAAAAGCACATTTAAATGTATTCGTTCGACTGAAATACTACGTTAAAATGTATAACCTTTATATACCTCCCTGCATGAAAACCTCTCGCTGTGAGAATTTCAATTTTCGCTCAGTATGATATAGAAATAACAGGCACTCGTGTGTGAAAATGTCAGACCGCTTTGTACTTTAATCAGGCATCTTCAACAACTTCTAAAAAAGTCTCCTGCGTTTTACCACGTGTGGCTCTGTGTCCCCTTTCTCTTGCTGTTTTAAATTGAATGCATGTGTGCCCGATTAAAGTCATCGATTCAATTGGACAATCACTAACTTACCTGTGCTGACAGTTTTCCAAGATTTTCAGTTCCAGTGGTTTGATTTCATCCGCACAGCGAATCAAAACCACAGAAGCAACGGGGTGTTCTAATACATGCGCACACTTGAATACTTTAGCAAACTTTTAAAATAATAATCGAGACGTACATTGAACCTTATCCCAATAATAATAATAATAATAATAATAATAATAATAATAATAATAATAATAATAATAATAATAATATACAGTTCATCACTATTCGTATTACGTGTTCAACATTATTTAGCATTCCATAATAATTTAACAAACTACACATACAGAGGTATAAGACAATATACGCATTTATAACGTATAGGCCCGGCATAGATTAGCTCAAATCCCTCTAATTAAAGGCGACTAATCTACAGCTCAGTTAAGGATTTTGGCTCGTTTAAAATATCACTGATCATGCTCGTGTTTCTTTTACAAGCTCGTTGGCGGAGTTTCTTCATGGTTTGAGATCTAGTTTGATCGACACGGGCTCCATTACGAACCTGGAGGCTATAGGTTCTGTTCTAGAACGTTTGAATGGTTCGTTATACGTCACTGTTTCCGAGGATTCTATAGCGATTGGATGTGATGAGATCTCTAACCTTGACAGGCAGGCAGACAGTTTGCTCAACAGTACTATAGTTGTAGTCCAGACCAGCAGGCCTATCATAATGATTAATTCTGAGAGTTGTTCTGGCCTGCAAGAAATTATGTCGCATGTCACGTCACGTACACCCCTCTCTCCCTCTTTCTCTCTCTCTCTCTCTCTCTCTCTCTCTCTCTCTCTCTCTTTTTAAACTACTGTTTGAGGTATTAGTTTGTAATTCAAACAGGTTTGGCAGGATCTACCATGCTGTCACGATGAAACTTGAATTTTTCTTTAAATAGTTATTCCAAGTTAAACAAAAAAAAAGCAAGCGAGTTCGATTACTCACCTTGACAAGCGAAGATTTGACCCCCCCGCACCCCAATCAAGGTCCTTAACGAATCACAGCGTGCTTGGGACCCCATGGTCTAGCAATCCACTTTTTTGGAAATACATAAATAAATAAACAAACGCTTTCCAAAGTCCGATCACAACTACGCGTTATACTAACTGACGGGTGTGCCGGGAGTTTTGTGTCGTGTCGTGTAGTTTTTAAAACTTTTTTTTTTTTTTTTTTTTTTTAAGAATATTTCTGCTGATGGCCCTTAGCGAGCTTGCTCATTGGCTCTCGCGGAACACGTGATGCCATTAAAGTAAGTTTTATGGTTTGGCCGAGCTGACAGACTCACAATATATTTACATCATATATAATCTTAACTGTCCCGCATCGCAGCTGTCAGGTTTTTTTTTGTAATGCTGGGACAAGGGGTGACAGGCTGTGCCGCGCAGTTTGCAATGCCAGACCCATTTACTGTGGCAGGAGAGCGAGGCGAGAACGATTCCCGGGCGAGTACAGTAAGCTAATGTCTTATTTTCTCCGGCTTATTGAAATACAAAACTGCCCCCGCAGAATACTTCGGATTCTAATTAATATCGTAATGCAATACCCGGCAGAGCAATGCATCGCTGCTGTGCGGGAGTAAATTGGATTTAAGACTATATTTACAGCTTCAGTTTAAAGTCAGTATATGCTTTTTATTTATTTCGTTATTAAGTTATTGGTTTTGTTTCGGGAGTTACTGTAGTGTGTGTTTGAAAAATGCTTGAAAGTGTTTCTATAGCGGTCTCCTTTATGTAGTCGGTTTGTGCATGTTTGCTTACAATTTGGCTATGCTTGAAGTATTAGAAATTAACCATAACGCCCTGGTAAACCGGGAAAACTTGGTAGACGCATTGCAGGGTGAAACTTTCTCTGTTCTCTTTCAGTCTAAGAGCTTGCGTTACAAGTTTCTCCTACTTTCTCTAAAGATCTGTATGGCATTCGGGGTCATGGGGTGACGCTTGGAGGGGGGGGGGGGGTGAGGGGGGGATCGTTTATCCACACTGTCCTGGAGTTTTTTGTACTAACCTGAATTGCACCTGTAATGCCGAGTCTGAAGTGAAGATCAGCAGGCAGTAAGTCACACGGTTCGAAAGGTATAAACTCATGTAAAGTCTGGTCCAGAACGCCATTCTTCCGGCAGGCTGTGGTGAACGCGTCTTGGGGCTGTAATTAGAATAACGTTTGCCTTGTGGATTCCATCGATATTTTTTCTATTCTGATTTATCGATCAGAAGTATATATATATATATATATATATATATATATATATATATATATATATATATGTGTGTGTGTGTGTGTGTGTGTGTGTGAAGAACATCATTTTTCACAATATAAACCTGCTAGGAAAATACGCTTAGTAATATAATACCTAAAAAACAAAACCAAAAAATAAGTCCTAATATATATAGATGTATATATATATATATATATATACAAGATCTCGTAGAGGCCAGCACAATGAATGCTGCAATAAAATATGAATAATAAAATAAAAAATCAGAGCACGCCTATCCATTGTAATGTTATATAATAATAATAATAATAATAATAATAATAATAATAATAATAATAATAATGACACAGCGTTCTGACAGACATTCTCGAACGCGTTTAGGAGTTTTGTGGTCAAACTTTTTTTTCTTCATCTCACTGTTGTTAAAGCAGCCAACGACAGCATATAGAACTGTTTTATATATATATATATATATATATATATATATATATATATATATATATATATATATATATATATATATATAATCACTTACAAATAAACTGTCTTTAATACAATTAATGAGAGAAAGCATTTTGCCAATTGTTTTACATGTATTATTATTATTATTATTATTATTATTAATTTATATAAGAAACTCCTTATCTAAAAACCAGCACGTATGAATATGACCATTTCTAGTATCTAATTATTTTTATTCTAATTGTCTGCAGTAAAATATTTTAAGTATCAGATTATGGTGTGAAATAGAGAGATCAATAAATTAGCAGTAACTTATTTCAAAATGTAAGAATAATATACAAAGAATTGTTTCTTCTAGTTCCGTTTAGAACCTACAACAGAACAGGAGAATAATTCAAAGAGAACCTTAACAATACCAATAGGTTCCAAAGTCTAACGGAACCACGTGGTGTTTCTTTAGAAGGCCCTGGAGTTTTCCGTTTTCCTGTCCAGTTCGTTATATAAACACGGCCGTGGTTACAGTTCAATTTGCATTGAGAGGGTCAGCATACCGACATGTTATAGGGGCCCCGCGGTGTGCAGAATATGGTGAAACAAACAATTACAAAGTGATCGCTTACCTGCTAAAGAGACATGCAGGGGATTACACAAGCGAAACACAATGTATTTCCACCAGGCTGTGATTATTATTATTATTATTATTATTATTATTATTATTATTATTATTATTATTATTATTATTATTATTAACTAAAGCTCCCCAGTATTATGCACCCTTTTTTCTTTCAAACATGAACCGATTGAAAATACATCACCATTTTTGTAGACACGTTTTTTGTTAACTATTTATAAGCTGGTATTGAATTAATATTGTTGATTAATGGTTAATGATAATTACATGATTAGGCACTCGTTAAACACGCAGCGTAGCTAGCTATACGTGGTAATGGATGCACACAGCATCGAATTAAGTGGCTCTGATTCGCGTTTCCTCACTGCCGATTATTGCAAGGGTGCATTCACTGAGGCCGGTTTGCAAAGTGTTGATAAAACGGGGCTGTCTTTCAAATAGTCTGTTTACAGAATTTGATGACGTGCTTTTTTTGGCTTTTAGTCTCGCGCTTGCAAACGCGGACATATTTTTAGGGTGTGTACAGCTATGGGCAAAAAGTTTCGCATCACCCTGTAGAATGATCTCATTTAGCTTCATAAAGTGGAATGAAACCTGCTGAATAATGTTACGTTTACATATTGAATTGCACACCGCTTTGTAGTTTTCCAGATACTTAACGAAAAAAAAAAAAATGTGACATGCCGAAATCTAACATGGAACACTGTACTAGTATCATGGCTTCCGGTAGACTTTTGAGATCTCATTTTGTAGTTGTTTGATTATATGAGGCTAAATAAAAGATCTAAATGATAGATATAGATATAGATATAGATATAGATATAACCGAGCGGCCACACCCCGTGACTGCATTCACCACACATCCCAATAAACTGTATTCGCTCGCCCTTTGATTATTCACAACTGGAAGAACTAGACAATCACTGTTAACCCCTGAAGGGACACAAGGAATCGGGCGCTGGCTGTTCAAACGCAGAGCGACTCGAGCACCACGAGGAGGAGACTGACCATTCGGACGACCGGATCCAACCCGTCAGTACATTTTAAACCCGGTTTCGTGGAAACCTCATTGCAAAGACAATAAATAAATAAGAAGAAAGTATCATTTTTTTAAAATTGTATTTTCTGGTGTTACCTTAAAGGGTTAACAGTTATGCTTGTGACGTATGAACTATGCCAGAAGTTCAGTTCAGTGGAGTCTGTGAAATTGAGAGTAGTCAGTATTTTGAGAACAGGAGCCTGGCTATCAAAGAAAAGCTCAGTATTAATCTTCAGCAGAACACCTTGTGGAATGTGTTCTTTTGAAGGTTAAGACTGGGGAGGGGGAGGGGGGTGTGTGTATTTGATTAACCATGTCCCCTGATATCCACCGCTAGATTTGTTTAGAACAGGGAGGTCCGAAGCTGGCCCTTAAACTCTCTGATGTTTGTTTCAAACCCTGTTCTAAATGGTTTAACTGAACCTCCATCCAGACCCTGCAGTCGTTCATTCTCTCATGTTACTGGCTGTTAGACCTGCCGGCGTCGAAAAATGGCCCTCCAGGTCTGTGATTGGACACTCCTGGTTTAGAGCACCAGGGAATGCCCTTGGAATGCCCTTGGCAATCCTATAGGATTATTCCTAACAAATACAGAGGAGCCAGCTGGAATCAGTGGTGCTGTAGAATGCTCTAAAAACCAAGCTGTTTTAAAATGTATCCCTTGGGTTGTTGGTTGATGAAAGCAAACCCTTCTCAACCTAGTTCTTATTTGACCTTTTTCTGCTTCCATCCTCTTTCTTAAAGGTTACTTTACCGAGTGTACTATAAATCTGAGGGAACACCAAGCCGCTACTTTGAGGCTTGGAACTCGGTTTCAGGAGAGGTTTCAGACCACAGCACGGCACACCAGGGGAGACTTGGGGGTTTGATACAGCAGCAAGCCTCAAACTAGGTCCCCAGTGGTCTCCTGGAAGCAGGTTTCAAGCTGCTTGTCCTGAATAAGATGCTTTGTATTCCCTTGGCTTTAGGTGCATCACAGGCAATATCATCCTGTTGCCTACCTGCACCTCATAAAACTAAACTGGCTCCTCTTCACCGAAAGACGTTTCACACCCTAAAGAAATCTAAAGAAAACCTATGCTTGTGACGCTTGAGACCCCTGTAATAGGTCTGTATTATATTGTATTATATTTTATCTCCAATTCTCGTCTGGCTTGTAAATCACCTCTAAGCGTTACGCTGCAAATCCTCAACGTAATACACGTTTAGTGCTTGCAGCAGAGCGTGCAGGCTGTGTGCGCTGCAGGGTTTATTCCGACCAGCCTGTGCTGATTGGGTTATGAAGGATAAGCACCTTGTTCGCTTTGCCGACACTTGAGACCGCTTTCAGCTCCCTTGAATCCATTTACCAGGGGCGCCACTTTGTTTTATAGGAAACTGTTATCCCGCTGCAAAGACGGAATGGTTAACTGCATTTAACATGCCAACCAAAAAAGCGGGTTTCTTATTAGCAGTGCAAACTACCTCCAGTGAGAAAGACCCGAACTGCAGCGATGAAGAAGCGTGTTTGTACAGCGCCGCTCGTCGGTGTAGAGAAGGGGGGGGGGCTGTGTTATGTTTTGTGCAGCTACTGCTAACAGCGAAACCAGCTGCTGGCAGTAACATCTGCCTCGTTTAAAATACTCCCAGTCTACACACAGAGCGTCTACCTGCTCTGCGGAGACAATTAAAAAAAGAGAACTTTTATCAAGAGACCCATTTTAGCGTTCAAGATGATGTCAGGGTACCCGGCTAATGGACTTTCCAGCAATCCACCAGGCACGGGTTTAACAAAGCGCGCTCAGAGGTGATTGAAATAAAATACATGTCTGCTATACATGCAACATCCAGATATGAAAACATGACATATTTAATAACGCCGAGTTATGAATGTCTAACTATAAACTATTTTTTATTTTTATTTCATTCACCATTGAAACTCGTTACTAAGGACCAATTGATCATCAGAAAGTGGGCTTTATATCGAGTGGCCTCAATATTGAAGGACATAGAATTTCTGCTGACAGAATAACACCGACGTTCTGAGTTCTGAGTTCGGTTAATTTATGAAACTGGTTAACAGTGTGTTCTTTAGTTGAACCGTTCTAGATGATATATATATAATTACCGCCAGTTAGAGCAAATGGAGACTGTAAAAGAAAAGCAAGTGTTAATCTTGTATCGTGTTTACACGGAGGTGGTCTCCGCTGTTTTATTATATTGATGTATCTGTTTGCTGCTCCTTCTTTCATTCAACGTCGCAAACACACCAGTTTTACATTAGGTTTAAAAATGAAGACGTTTTCGGGAATACCTCCTGTAAGGAAACCGCAGGGGCGATTTTCACAAAGCAAACCACTTAGCAGGCTGCTAGCGAGCTGTCTTATTTTTATCCAATTCAAAAAACCTGTATTTTAACCTAGAACGATAATAGTAGAAATCCACTCAGCAAGTCTATATGATTAAAGGATAAATGTGTATATATATATATACACACACATACATACACACACACACACACACACACACACAAAGAGCCAACTTCCCAACGTTTCGCAATGTTTCACACACCTTTGTCAATGGAAACAAACGGTGGAGGTACTGCTAGGCTTTTGATGGCATGGTAAGCACCCTCACTTATTTCTATTGAACTCTATCAATGTGCTTGTGATGTCATTTACGACACAGCGATGTAACGAGCTGCTATCCCTCTATCAGGCATCGTGGTATTGATTCTGTGGACCCATTTATTCTCCTGCATTCTTCTGTGTATTATCTAATTTCATTTCTTCTAAAATTACAAATTGCAGGTCGCAAAGGGTTGAACTATTGGTTCATTAAGCTTTTCATTTCTTAAGTCTGAGAGGCGATTCTGTATTCTTTTATATAATTCTGAACCCGTCTCTCCTACATATTTTATTTTGTCGCACATTTTGGCAGAATATACAAGGTTGCTATAGTTTTGCAGGGAAGTGGACTTGATTTAGCAGATTGCCACCTAGATCTGCTTAATGAAACCAGCCCCTGGTCTAGAAAAGGAAACACATACTTCAAAACACGCCTAAACACGTTGCAGTGCGGATTCCTTAAAGACCCATTCACCGAACGGACCACAGTGTTCTATGAGTTCCAAATAGAAGCATTAGGGTTCTATGATTGGATTCTTCATGTTTACAACCACTTCTCCCTTTTGGGTTCCAAATACGAATCATTCGAAAACTCTAAATTCGATTCTAATAGTTTCATACAGAACGCCCCGTCTCTTTTTTATATTCAAGTGTAGAATACAGACGGCAACCAGCATTTGAATCATAAACGGTTTAATTTATCTCATTGAATAGCGCGGCTGTGGCACAGTTCATTAATAAATTTGCTGGTCAATGTAAAACACACACCCAGTAACAGACATAGGCGGGGACTTCTCTCACACTTTTTATAAATAAATGAACGAATTAATTAATACATTAATACATTTTTAAGTAGGTAATTAATTAAACAACACGCTCCCAACACCGGGAGGACGAGTGCAGCCACAATAGATGCGGAAAACATATTTGCATAAACCAGATATTCGCAGCGATTGAAATGATTTATACAAAAAACATGCAAACCAAAAATTACCCACATTAGTTGAAATATATATTTTAATATCCATCTGGAGTTCCCAGTGCAGTGCATTAATAATGCATAGGTCATATAGAGGTATAATATTGTGAACCTCGGGGTTTTACACTTATCGAGAAGGAGAAATCACACACACACACACACACACACGGTTTCTGCTTGAAGTATTGTGAGGGAAAGGAGATAAACGTTCGTTTTGACGTTGATTTTTTTAAAATGTAAATTACAAATGTTTTTTGTAGATCCTTTTTTTTCATACCGCGGTGTGTAAAAAGAAAAGAGCAAAAAAAAAACACGCGGCTTTTAAAAGGTTAAAGCTACGAGGTCTGTCTTTTTAATCACATCGTTTGAATGCGCACCCAGGCTCTGACCTGCGCGAGAACCCAGCCGGAGACGCCACGAGCACGCATGACATCATGGCGTCCCTGACTTCACCTTACTGTACCAAGCGACAGAGTGCAGCCATTGAAATTCGTTAGTAACAAGATTATCCGGTGCAATAAACGAGTCAAGCTGGAATTATTGCGGGGATAATTCTAGAACCGAGGCATACCTCGTACCTTCTTCTAGTTGCAGTGACACATCCATTACATTTTCAAGCTGTCAAAGGAGTTAGACTCGGTATGCTTCACAATACCTATAGAAATGGCAGCCCCGGTTTAACTGCTGCGTGCAGAAAGCAAATGCAGGGGATTCATGAATAAAGACAGCGATGCTCCTGTGTCGAGGTTGTCTGTATAAGTCCCACACTCCCCCACACAGCCTGTTCGAGTAGAGATCCGATGTTGTGTTATTTTGTGTTGCTATTTAACATATTGCTGTTGTTTTCAATGCAAAATTGTGTTTAGATTGTGTTAAAAAAAACACGGACAACACAATCCGTGTTAACACAAGACCACGCAATTTGTGATAAATGTAACATAAACTGGTGCATGGCTATCTGCATACTGCACAAGTACAGAGCATCGTGCAAATGTATCAGAACACCTCAAGATGCGTCATTGATATCCTTTATATACCTCCCTGCATGAAAACCTCTGGCTGCGAGAATTCACATTTACTGTATTACTGATTACTGATCGAAACAATAGGTGTGTGAAAATGTTAGACCTGCTTTGTTCTTTAATTAGACATCTGTAACAACTTCTAAAAAAGTCTTGTGCGTTTTTACCACGTGTGGCTCTGTGTTCCTTTTCTCTTGCTGTTTTAAATTAATTGCATGTGTGTGGGTTAGGATTGGGGTTATATATCACACACAAAAATCTACACATTAAGTACATTTTAACGATGCATAATAGCATTGTAACTACACGTGTAAGTGCATGTGTATTTACTAAATACAAGGTCGTTTGAGACGCTTAATGTAAAGTGTGACCAAAATACTTTGTTGATGGAATGCTCCACACAGAGAGCAGTAATTAAGAATTTTTATTAAAATGGATCTCGGCTTTCAAAAGACGTCTTCGATAACGACCACATTCTTAACCATAACAGCGACAGCACGTCCCGCAGCAACACTCTCCGTATTAAATGAGATTTTTTCACTTATTAAATCCCGCACACTAAAGAGACGCGTTATAACGAGGGAAAGCGTCCCTTTAATTAAACTAGCTTGATTATTTGGTGGGATTTCATAAAACAATTAAAAATAAAAACAATAAAAAGATGTTTGCTTTATTGTTTTTTTTTAATTGCATTTGTTTGGGGTGGTATTGTCTGTTTAGGGTGACTGCTGGTTGCTGTGTGCGTTCAGTCACTCTAGTTGTATAAGGATATGATATTCCTTCTAATAAGGGCATTGTTTGCAATAAGGGACAGACAGAAGATTCATCAACATAAACTCCGCTGTTCTGAAGTATTGCTATCGCCCGCACCCCTTCACACTGTGGCTCTGTTCACTGTTATTTTTCCCCCAGTAATGGTTCATTTACATTCCATCTTCATTCGTTATAATACCAGGGCAGTAGCCTCAATAAACATTTCATTTCCAAAGGGTACTTTAGCATCGGTGTGCAGGCAGCACATGTACTACATGTTGTAGAGACAGAGTGCAGAGGGGGCTGCCGAGCAGACAGGATATATTAAAAGGGGTTCAATAGCCATTTGTAATGCAAACATCTCTGTTGATATATATGCATTCTTATATAGTCTTATATATCTCTTTAAGTATTTAAATATTATATATATATATATATATATATATATATATATATATATATATATATATATATATATAGATAGATAGATAGATAGATAGATAGATAGATAGATAGATAGGACAGACAGATACAGAGACATGCAGACAGACAGATAGATAGAGATAGATAGATAGATAGATAGATAGATAGATAGATAGATAGATAGATATAGAGACAGACAGAGATAGACAGACAGACAGATAGGCAGATATAGATAGAGAAGCCAGCCAGCCAGCCAGCCAGACAGACAGACAGGCAGGGATAGACAGAGAAAGACAGACAGATAGACGATTTCTAGCTTATTGAATTGTGTTAATCAATCAACATTGTATGGTATACTGTAGCCTACTGGTGCAGCATATAAAAACATTGTTTTATTTATTTTACTAGAACTGCCATGTATCCAGGTACTGTCCGTGTCAGTGTTCTAGAATGTGATGAAAGCGTTCTGCACAGTTCCACGGCATACAAAAACAGAACTAGGGTTAATACTGCAGCGACACAGACGCACAGACCCGTATAAATATCTATATACAACGTGTCTTTAGTTCGTGTAATATATATTCTCAAACATTTCAAATGAACAGTGGGACGTTTTTAAAATAATAGGTATTTATATAGTTTGTCTTTAAATATTTGGTTTTCCTAAGCTGTTGCCCCGTGTTATTCCACTATACACAGCACAAATGGTGCGTTATAGAGAGTTGGGGGGCGCACGATTCCTTAAAAAAAAAAAAAACAGACAAACAGAGCCAAGAGCTCTTAAAACGCTGTACAAAATCCACCTAATGTGAAAGGCAGTGTTTAAAACCCCAGACACTAGACAGATGTCTCTCTGTCCAGGCCCAGCTTTTAACATTATTTATTGCCTTGTATACCATTCGCATTCTCCTTATCCGATACCCAATCCTGTCATCATTCAGTAAGCGTTGCGTGGCCTATTATTTTCACATTTAAATATTTATTTTGTGGTAATGTTAAACTATAATCTCCTCTCGCAGTTCCCAGTCGCTCCCTGGTGTTTTGGAAGGGGAATCCGAAGCTCTAATCCTCATAACTGTCCCGGGATGACACAGAAAGATTCATACCGTATTTCAAGCTCCGGCTCCGAGGCTACATTTCACCTTAACCAGACCCTATAGGACTGTTATGTCACTGCTATTGTCATCTTACTATTCTTTTATTTAAATGCATTGCATTCGTGCATTAGAAAGCATGTGCTTAAATAATGCTTCGAAATTCACACATTATTATTATTATTATTATTATTATTATTATTATTATTATTATTATTATTATTATTATTAGCAGGTTGATGTTAAATATTGTTCAGTTATGAAATATGATTTTTTTCTCGTTTTACAAAAAATATTGTTCTAAAGCACAGACAACTTCCATATTTCAACATAAAAAATATATATACACTATATATACACACATATATATACACACACACACACACACACACACACACACGCGCGCGCACAAACACACACACACACACTGCAGTTGCAAATCCTTTAAACTTGAAAATGCTAAACATATATACAAAATATAGTATTGCCTACATGTATTCTTAAAGGAAAGAAAATAGTCGCTGTTTTTTTCATGTAAAACCGGTTTTAAAAGACCAAACGCCTCGTCTCTCATATAATGGTTCTTGTACCTGTTGGTGGAAGTCGGCAAAAATGAAACACCAAAAAAATACACAAGACACGTGGTCACACTGCGCCGATGATAAAAATGAAACACCAAAAAAATACACAAGACACGTAGTCACACTGCGCCAATGGTAAAAATGAAACACCAAAAAAATACACAAGACACGTAGTCACACTGCGCCAATGGTAAAAATGAAACACCAAAAAAATACACAAGACACGTAGTCACACTGCGCCAATGGTAAAAATGAAACACCAAAAAAATACACAAGACACGTAGTCACACTGCGCCAATGGTAAAAATGAAACACCAAAAAAATACAGAAGACACGTATTCACACTGCGCCAATGGTAAAAATGAAACACCAAAAAAATACACAAGACACGTAGTCACACTGCGCCAATGGTAAAAATGAAACAGCCCCCCAGCAACGTCAAGTGAAGGACCCGCTCCTTTCTCAGCTGAGTCTGAAAAGGAGGGCGGCGGGGGGGGGGGGGGGGGGGGGGTATGCATGTATTTATATATGTATATTACTGAAAAAGGTGATAAAAAAGACTTTTTTTAATGACACAGCCACTACTGTCTGACTGTGTAAACAGATTGTGCTTCCCTTTCCATAAACCACGATGGTGCAAAAAATAAATCTCTATTTACTGATTCCACAGCCAGAACGATGGCGAAACTAAAGCAAACCTAAAGCACGTAGACGCTGCAGCAATAAAACTATGTAACAGAAGACATGTGGACTCCCTGAGTGCGTGTGCGTGTGCGTGTGCGTGACTGACACTATCTGCTCCTTCTTTTACAGGTAAGGGAGGACGGAGATGGAGAGACGCCACGGTAAGTAATTAAACAAGCCGGCTGTGGTAATATAGCCCTGACACCCCCCCGTCTCACACGGCCAGTGCAGCCAGGAGTCGCGCTTTCTACTGTTTCATCCGGACAGAGATGGCAGTATACTCCGAAAATAAACACAGAGGCATGCAAAAAAAAAAAAACCAACAATTAGACCTGGAACTGTCCAAGCAAACCAACATTGTTATAACCAACGCGTGTCGCCCGCAGCTTTCTCACTGGAGTGCGGTGGTTCTGTGGTGTGCAAATGTATCCGCATGTGACGTTTATATCCTGTATATATTTACCTCGGGGGGGGATTTCAGTCTCCAGGTCAGTAAATCGGCACTATAGAAACAATAGGCACTCGTGTGTGAAAATGTCAGACCGCTTTGTGCTTTAATTAGGCGTCTTAAATAACTTCTAAAAAGTCTCCTGCGTTTGATCATGTGTGGCTCCGTGTTCCTTTTCTCGTACTGTTTTTAATTAGTTGCATGTGTGCCCTATTAAGGTAATCAAGCGCACGTTTCTGTACAGATCAGAGCTTGTGTGTCGTTTCAAAACACGGGGATCTATTTGTAACACCACAGGTATGCAGCGGGTGTCCCGTACGCGGGGTTGCACAGCGCCCTGCATCCATTCATAATTTATTACTATTATAAAACCTGCAGAAACTTCAGTATCCTTCCCACCTCCGCTCAAAGTGTCATACAGCGTCCCTGAATTGCGCGTTTCATAGGCAGAGAAAGCGATAACTCACAGACACAATGGTGCAACAGTCCACCAGGGTTGTGAATTGACAGAAGATACAAAGATTCATCGTTTCATTTGCAATACAAATATCTGTAGAATTAGAGTCCTTTTCAAATTCAAATTGCCTTAAAATGCAATTATTTTTTTTTATTTTTTTTTTATTAAAAAAAAAACCCTGGATTTTTAGTTTTGATACTTTAGCAATATTGAAATGAAAATGTGACACACGATTTCTTATTAGGATCATTATTATCATAATGATAATCATTATGTTTATTAGTAATAATAATAATAATAATAATAATAATAATAATCATCTCAGATATTGCAATAGTGATGCACATCTGTTCTTGTAGAAAGATGATAATCTCTGACAGAGATATATAACGATCCTGAAGGTATTTTCATACTTTTTATTTGTTTGTTTGTTTGTTTATTAATAATTGCTTGAAGTTTGACGCTCTTTAAATGTTCATATAATGCGATTCAAACCCAACTGAAAATTGATCAAACAAGCACACGCACCCACACACACGAAGATAAAGAAGACGAACTAGCAATCTGCACACAATCCCGGCTTCTCCTGCCTTATTTCTGGGTTAATTGTGCAGCGTGCGTGTATGCCTCGATCATTTACAGTTGCAATTTGTTTTTTTATTGTTTCCACGAAGAATAACGCATTCCTTTACCATACCAAACGTTCCGAATATGATTCGTGGAATTTCGAACCCCCTAAGGATCTATTCGATCGAATGCTTCTGTTCGGACAATGGCATGTAACCACATATTTTTCAGTTTCTTAAAACGGTTCTAATGTAGTATCTAAACACAACGACGGATTAATGTCTTTTTTTATATGAAAAAGGAAAACTGCTGTGTACCATAAGGTGTAAAATCAAAAAGAAAAGGGGAATTTAGGTACACAAAAATGTGAAGAATTGATAAAAAAAAATCTATTTTATCAGGACGTTATATATATATATATATATATATATATATATATATATATATATATATATATATATATATATATATATATATATATATAAAATTCTGCAGCGTCTGAACCTGAATCTTCCTGCAATCCTTGAAACTAGCAATCTACTTTTTGTAAATACTTTATTAATTATAAATGTACATAGAAAGATAATCCATGCATTACAAAATCAATAAGAATGACTTACAGGTCCTTAAAATCCCATCTGAAATAAATTAGATCCATCTATTTTTATTTTTATGGATGTAGACAAAAGGTTGAAATGATTTAAAAACAAGAATTTATTTCAGAAATATATTAATAGATAAATGTATTATCCGAAATATTTTTAAATTTTTAAATTTTGCTTATTTGCATGGAAAGGAAAACAGAGAGGGAATGAAAAAAAAACCTAAAGGAAAATTGAAATGCAGAGGTTCACCAATTAGTGTGTCCCAGCCCTGCTTCAGTAATAAGAACAACTGATTTCTTCTCAGTTTTGAATTGATGCTCCGAGCAGAGCTCTCTGCACCATTCCCTGGATCTCTCTCCAGCTTCTGCTGCTGCCTTTGGGGCTTTGACTAATGACCGCTGCAAGCAACAAAGCCGAGAGAATTTAAATAGAGAGTGCTGTAACATACTGCACACGCACACAGCTCAACAGAACCGCAGCGACTGTGTAAGAACCTGACAAGGTATATCAACAAAAAAGGTGCCCCGCTATCCTCTACCCAATAACCCCTACCCCCTACCCTTTACCCCTATCCTCTACCCAATAACCCCTACCCCCTACACTTTACCCCTATCCTCTACCCAATAACCCTACCCCCTACCCTTTACCCCTATCCTCTACCCAATAACCCCTACCCCTATCCTCTACCCCTTATCCCTTAACCTTTAACCCTATCCTCTACCCAATAACCCCTACCCCCTACCCTTTACCTCTACCCAATAACCCCTACCCCCTACCTGCTATCCTCTACCCAATAACCCCTACCCCTATCCTCTACCCCGTATCCCTTACCCTTTACCCCTATCCTCTACCCAATAACCCCTACCCCCTACCCTTTACCTGCTATCCTCTACCCAATAACCCCTACCCCCTACCCTCTACCCCTACCTCTACCCCCTACCCCAAACCCCTGCCATCTATTATTTATTTCTTAGCAGACGCCCTTATCCAGGGTGACTTACAATTGTTACAAGATATCACATTATTATTACATACAATTACATTATTTTTTACACATTATTGTTATTTTTTTTTTTACATTCAATTCCACATTTATACAGTTGGGTTTTTACTGGAGCAATCTAGGTAAAGTGCCTTGCTCAAGGGTACAGCAGCAGTGTCCCCCACCTGGGATTGAACCCACGACCCTCCGGTCAAGAGTCCAGAGCCCTAACCACTACTCCACACTGCTGCCCTATACCTTTCCCCCCGTACCCTCTATCCCTACCTCCTACACCCTACCCTTTACCCCTACCCTCTATCCTCTACTCCTACATCTACCCCTACCCCCAAACCTCTACATCTACCCCTACCCGCTACCTCCTATCCTCAACCCCCTACCCCCTACCCTCTCCTCCCTGCCTATTTGAATGAGTGCATGATCTCTACAGTTTAGCTGTAAGCTGTGCTTTTCTTGATCTGCCAGATTACCCGAGTCGTATATTAATATACGGTTAGCTGTTTATTGTAACGATGGACAGTCGAGTTAAGCCCTCACCAGTCCTGTAGGTTCTGCATATCGCATCTTCATCCCTAATCTGAAGACTTGGATTCTTTTAATTCAGTTTTATTAAGATGCCACACAACGCTTTATTTTACTTCAATTTTTAGTTATGATGAGATGTAGATTTCAAAGCAAAGTGAAATCTACATTCCATCCTTCTTCAATGGAATTAGTTTATCTAACAAAATAAAAAATAAAAATACTACAATTCTAAACGTGTTATTTATTCATTTCGCCCATAGCTCTGCCCAACCAGAACCAAGCAAGAGAAGTAGTTTATCATTCAGAGTTATAAAAGGTCGTTCATATAGTGTTTACAAATGACTCGTATTAGCTTGGATACTGAAGGATAGCAATCTGTTAACTGACTAGTAATCAGCCCCACGCTCTTCTATCATGGCATATACTGAGTATTTATTGATTAAGAAACAAAGGTAGAATTTAAACCGAGGACATATGCACTGAACAAATACCATTACTTTGTATATTTCTCTCACTTACAAACTCACACACCCAAAAAAAAAAAAAAAATCAAAATCCGACCTTGGATCCTTTCTTTCATGCCAGTCACTCAATCCAACAGCACAATTTAAAACACAATACCCATTGTCTTAAAAAAAAATGTAATTAAGATATCGGTGGAGACATCACAAAGCATTAGTTTGTTTTTGTTTTTTTTTTCTTTTTCTTATGAATAAAAATCAGTTTCCTCTTCGTGAATCTGTTCTGCACTTTAAAGGTGACCCCAAACTTTATCGATATCGTGTTTTTAACATCTGTGAAATCTGTGCATATGGTCTATCCTTGCACAGCAATAGCCTATACCTGTATTTAGACCTCCGTGGATACTGGAAACACATTTGTAATGGCTTGTTTAACGTCACTTCGCTTTACTGTTTATCTATCTATCTATATATATATATATATATATATATATATATATATATATATATATATATATATATATATATATATATATATATATATATATATATATATATATATCTATATATATATATATATATATATATATATATATATATATATATCTATCTATCTATCTATCTATATATATATATATATGTGTGTGTGTGTGTGTGTGTGTGTGTGTGTGTGTGTGTGTGTGTGTGTGTGTTCAAATGTAACATGAAAACGTGTTGAAGTTTTGCTTTCATTGTATCTTATTTCAACGTGGCTATCGAAGCTTTTTTTTTTCATTCAGGCAAACCCAACTCCCACAATTACAAAACAGAACAGAACAGACAGATTCAAGGTGATTTTTACCTAGTCACATAAACTATTATTTTGCAACACCGACAGTGTAACCTACAGATTTGAATGTTATAATCAACGTGTACGTGTATCTGCCACTGAAAAAAAACGAAAGATACAGCTTTTAAAAGACATTTCCATTAACAAGTGCAAAATTAATAATAATAATAATAATAATAATAATAATAATAATAATAATAATAATAATAATAATAATAATAATAATAATAATAATAGAGTCAAGCTCACCAGGTTGTTCTTTTATCAGTACGCCACTGCTAAACAACGCATTTTCATAACAAGGCAACGTGTCAAAAATAAATCAAAACCGATACAGACTAGAGACTTTGTGAGTGAAATGAATACTGGGGGAGACCACTGAGACTCGATGAAATGCCTTATGTTTTTATTATTATTATTATTATTATTATTATTATTGTTATTATTATTATTATTCATAGTCTTGTTTAAATTCAAAGGCTCTTGGATACCATTAGAAACACTCTGTGCTTATTTTGAAGCTCTTGATGCAGGTTTTGTATGGGAAATATGGTCCAGTACCATGAGCTTTAAGATTCGACTAAAGATGCATGTCAATATGTAATAATACAATATGATATGTGATCCATTGCAATATGTCACATATAGGAATGGCCGGATTTTTTTTTAATGAAATCACATTTCTTTATGCTGCTTCATGCAGGAATTAAAAAGTTAAAAACTGGCCGGGCTGATGTTGAGTCTGTAAACATACAAAAGACAAGAATCCAGTTAGTGATGTAATTGTAGATTCTATATGGAAACTAAATAATTCCAAATCCTACCGAATATTAACGTTAATGCTTGTGTGAAGCCGAGTTCTGGGGTCCCGTTTCAAACGATATGGGGGTTCAATAAAAGATGGTGATTAGTGAAAGGGGGGTTCTTGAACAGACATTTGGTATAAAAAAATAAGACAGAGCGAGAGAGAGAGAGAGAGAGAGAGAGAGAGAGAGAGAGGAGGGCGGAAAAAAAGAACAATTTTTCCAACATAGAAATGAACCATCACATTAGTGGGCTGGTGGGTTTCATTTTTTTTGCTTTCCCCGTTCTACAGTATAACTAGTTATTGAACTAGCGAGAAGATCTAAAGGCCATTTGTGGGGGAGAGACACATTTCAATGGAGTTTCTCCATCAATAACTCGCTGGCAGTGACCTATTGGCGCGAGTCAAACAAGAAGGGGTGAAATTCAGGTCACGCCGTCTAAGCAATATTAAAATGCGTTCACTCCAGAATGGGGACTTTTTCAACAGATTTCTGCAGAGGGGGTGGGATGGGGATGGAGGGGGGTGTGCAATCCTAATAAGAAAAGATCGGGAGGGGGGGGTGGCGGGTGGGGGTCTTAGATAGTAAAACGAAGAAGGGTGTAGCGATACACTATTTTAAATTATAAAGTAATCAAAGAGAAAACGGATAAACCCGCATCGACGATACAACACGCCGGCACTAGCGGCGTATTTAATTCGTTTAGCTTGATTTATCATTCCGGGGGAGGGCAGCGATTTGTAGAGGGGGGGGGGGGGGGTTGTGGGGGGATCAATTAAAATTAATGTATGTATTTCAAGAAAGAAGGGGGGAAAGTAATGCCATTTTGTGATCTAAGATTAAGAAGGAGAGTTTGCAATCAGAGAATGTCTTTGAGTATTTCACTGTCTCATGAGTAGGTTTATATATATATATATATAATCTATCTAGAGAGAGAGACAGAGAGAGAGAGAGAATATGTGTTTGTTTTTATGTATAGAAAAGCCACACTATCCCATCATTATATAATAAACAAATAAAATACGATAGGGAAAGGGGCACTGAGAAGGACCGTGTTTATGTGGCCCGCTTGCATGAATAGACGCAGCCTCTCTAAAAGGTTCGTTTCTGTGTGCAATGCGCAGATTGCTAATGGTTGGAAGTGCAGGTTACTGAGCGGTCAGTATGGTAACGACTCGCACAATGAACCCGGGGGAACAAAGCATTCAGATTTTTCTTGTGTACTGTCACAGGGGCGCATTGTATACCCTCTATGGGCGAAGGGAATAATGTTTGTGTTTCATTTTTTTCGTTCTGATCAGCCTTTTAACTCTGTCGCACGTGGCCATATCATATATATTGAGAGGGGGGAACACTCAGAGTTCAAACGTTCTGATTCTATTTAAAAGATTAGAAAGGGGAACACTTCAGGGTTATTTTAGAAGCATTCCCAATAAAAAATAAGTGTTATTATTATTATTATTATTATTATTATTATTATTATTATTATTTGTATTTCTTTCTTAATATATCGATCTACAATTGTATAGGGTGAGGGGGAAGTCTAGTATTAAAAGAGAATGGTAGCAGTTTTTATTTATTTTGTTTTAATTGTGTAATTTATAGAGCCTGATGTGGATTTTGAAGTCGGTGGTGAATTCGTTATCGAGGGCAATGCAAGCAGCCGGGTTATTGCACAGTCTCTGAGGGCGGCAGCTCTTTAACTGCGGAGTCATTTATTTGTTTAACTGACATTAACGCCGGGCAGCGTTTGTAAAATTGCTAAAATATTTTAGCGTTCCGGCAAAGGTCGAGGTGACAGCGTTTTGAACCCGCTTGCAATAAATCTGCGCTCATTGGATTGCTTGTACAACAAGGCAAAGTGTAGTTAATGTAGGATTTTAGAGTCGTATACGCCATTTGCCCAAACACTAACAAACAGGTTTATTGATTGTGAGATTTATATTTATATATATATATATATATATATATATATATATATATATATATATATATATATATATATATTGCTAGTGTGTCATGTGTACAAACACTGATCTCAGAGCCTGTTTAGTATGCTGCTCGTCGCACTATTGTCACCGAACACCACAAAGCTTCAGTCAGCAAACCTTTGCCGTTGTTTTATTTATATTAGTGGTTTTCTTTTTTAAAAAATATGATATGCAAATTAATACTCAACAACTAGAATGCACAAAGAATGCAGTAATATTTATTCTTGGAATTATTAATAATTGTGATCCATGTCTACGTCATGAAGATTATTACATATTAAAATTCTACCTTAGACATATATATATATATATATATATATATATATATATATATATATATATATATATATATATATATATATATATAAAGTTCGAACCGCTGTTATGTGTATAGGAAGCCTTAAAGTATGCGAAAAGAGTTTACTTACGTTTTGCTTCGGCCATAAATCAGGGACAACGGGCTACCCTGGTTTTTGTCAATTTGCCAAGATATTAAAATTGTAAAATGTGCTTCCTTTCCTGTTTATTTATTGATTGGTTGATTTATTTAACCACCCATATAGTCCTTTTGGAAATAATTTAAGGATACCGGTTATTCGCAGTCATTTAGAGTCCAATACAGCTTTAACAGAAGGCTGAATTAAACACGTATTTGCAAGACTTTTTAAACTAGTGTTTATGTGTTAAACATTACATTAAAATTGTTCCACGTGTAAAAATCTGTTTTAAAAGTACAGCATAGGGTGGACTTTTATAACAACAGATATTATTATTATTTATTTATTTAGTAGACCCCCTTATTCAGGGCGACTTACAATTGTTACAAGATATCACATTATTTTTTACATACAATTACCCATTTATACAGGGGTTTTTACTGGAGCAATCTAGGTAAAGTACGATCCTCCGGTGAAGAGTCCAGATCCCTAACCACTACTCCACACTGCTGCCCGGACATGTTTAGATGTTCAATATTGGAAAATTATTAGAAAACTTCCAGTTTTTTTTTTTTTTTTTTTTTTATCACAGTGTATAAATATACAAAAATACACATTTTATAACAGGTAGTGTGCTTTATCCACAACTTTCAAAGCGTACCATAAAACTCACGAGTCGTCTATCTGTACCCTGTAGAACCGAATTTGTGTTAAAAAGTAACAATCGCAAATTCGACTCTAGGGGAATACATCGTCGATTCCTAAACAACACCGCTGTGAAAGTTGTCTACAAAAAAAACTCAACTCTTCCAATGGTTTGGACGCATTGCCAAGTGCGTTAAAAGTAGCATTAATAAGTCTATTTTCACACACAATAACAAAACCAGAACGTATTAATATTGCCGATTCAAACAGTGATCTGCAATAAAGCGAGTCGCATTTAGGTTAAGGGTTATGTTTGTGTGGAGCAAAGAAAACATACGAGGCACATGGACCCGTGAAGCATTGTAAAGAGAAAGGGAACGTCCCGGGGAAGTGATTTACTGCCTTTTTACAGCCCAATAAAACGCTGCCATTGAGCCAAAAGTGCTCGACATTGCTGGCCCGCTCGCTCTCTGCAATAAATAAAACACCAACAGCTAACTTCATGTGTCGCTTTTATTATTATCCAATAAAATATGACAAAGCAATGCTGGACGTGATTTCAGAATAAGACTGTGTATGTTGCAGCCTCCACCCGCGCCTCTCTAAGTAGCTCTTTCCCCCACACTCTCATAATATAGCTATTTCAATGCGTTTATTAATCGTGTTTATTTTTTCAAGATGCGGATGATTAAAAGCGATTCCATTATTCTTACAGGGGACCGACTCGTGTATTTCCAGCATGCATGTATATGTTTTTAATATTCATTTTGCATTATTATAATTCATATATATATATATATATATAAGGACAATGATGCCAAACACCAAAGGGATAAGAACGTCTAACCTAATTTAAACTCCCCGTGGTTACGTCTTAATTTAGAATCCTTTTGTTGTTCTAAATTGGGAGAGAATGAAAGATGCGCAGCTACGTGCTTTTTAGAGCAGCTGTATCTAATGCAAATAAGCGAGACATCTCTCAATTAAAACCGAATGCCAACGTTTCAGCAATATGGCTGCAGATTTATTGGGTGAATGACATTCCTGTTACAATACTGTTCCAAGCCACTTCTGAATAGCGCGACTGTGTCGAACCCAAACACAGAAGTGAGGAATGCAAGTAGTCCTCAGTGACACACCACTCTGTACCACAAACGTGAAGACATTCAATATTATATGTATGTCGCCTTTATGTCATTGTTATTGGGGTTTAAGGATATAAACTGATTGTCTAATTATTTCCACTGATTTTTTTCTTCTTTTTGTTTAGGATGCAAGCGTGTATTACCAGGATTCAGTCTCCAAAAAGATGCCGGATGATGCTTTTGTTTCGGAGCGCAAGTCTTTCGATCAAGAGCATCCTATTTCTGGACGGGAGCTGAACAAGTTTTTTATTTTTCCACCTCTACCTGAGTAAGACTCAAGACAGCAACGACTGGCAGCCCCGTGAGATACAGTAAGGTTACTATCGTGCTTCTTTATTAATGGAGTTTTTATATCATTATCCTAACCCAATTATGTTGTCCCAGTTTCATAGAACACACACACACACAACATCACACACACACACAAACAAGGAGGGGGGGGGGGTCGGGGGGGGGCACATTTTGAATAAACCTTTTGGTTCCTTATCCGGGGACTAGCTCACTCGTCGCCATTGGCCAGTGGAATCACGTGGTAAAACTAACTTTACAGGGTCGCTAGCTAGTAGGAGGGATTTATGGAGCAGAAAAACGACAAAGCGAGAAAAATTATTTTCCACTCCAGAAATTAATGATCATGAGTTCGTATTTGATGGACTCTAACTACATCGATCCGAAATTTCCTCCGTGTGAGGAATATTCGCAAAACAGCTACATCCCCGACCACAGCCCCGAGTATTACAGCCGGACAAGAGGGGACCCGGGCTATCAACATCATCACCAGGAGCTGTTCCCTCCACGGCCAAGCTATCAGGATCGTCAGTACAGCTGTGGGAGCATCCCCGATCCGGAGAATCCAACCGCGCACCAGCGGGGGCATGGACACCCCCCAGCCGGGCACCTCCTCGCTGCAAAGCCGCAGGCAGCCCCTTGCGAGTCAGCAGCTCCCTTGCCCAATACCCCTGCCACCCCATCGCCCGCACCACCACCTCCCTCCTGCAGCCAGGCAAACCCGGATCATCCGAGCACCACCGCTTCCACCAAGCAGCCTGTAGTTTACCCTTGGATGAAGAAAATCCACGTCAGTACCGGTAGGCAACTTGTGTGTGTTTCCTTATCCCTGCTCCCTCTCTCTCTCTCTCTGTCTCTCTCTCCCTCCCTCTTTTTTTTATTTGGTCGCTGTCTTCTAGGCAGCCCCTGTTAGATACGAGAGGAGCTCTTTTGAAATAGCACAATTGAGCTGGATTTACGACTCCGAAGTGGTAATTACACCCACCATAAATTTTATGTCTGAGAGTATTCTGGGCAGCCCTAGCCATGTGGCTGATTTTGTTTTGTATGAGAGAGAGAGGGAGAGAGAGAGAGAGGGAGAGAGAGTGAGAGTGAGAGAGAGAGAAGATATTTTAAAAAAAAAATCCCAACTCAAGCTTTGTAATGCTACATCAATAATTCAGATTTTCAAGTAGGGAAAACCTCCCCAAAAATATAGGCGTGCCACAGCTCCATTATAAAGCATTTCGTTTTGTTTTCTGTGTATTATTTCCCCACTTTTCCTTAATCTCAACTCACGCCAGTCTTTTGCTTTTTTCCCTTCTTCTATTTCTCCTTCCTCCTCTTCCTCTTCCTCCTTCTTCTTCCCCTCCTCCCTCGATCCTATCCAGTGTCTCCCAGTTTCAATGGAGCGGAACCAAAGCGGTCTCGGACTGCTTACACCCGACAGCAAGTCTTAGAATTGGAAAAAGAATTTCACTATAACAGGTACCTAACGCGGCGGAGACGCATCGAGATCGCCCATTCCTTGGTGCTTTCCGAAAGGCAGATCAAAATCTGGTTTCAGAACAGGAGGATGAAGTGGAAAAAAGATCACAGGCTACCCAATACCAAAGTCAGATCCTCGGCTTCTTCGGGTTCAACTACCGCCACGACCGCCGGGTCGTCTGTCACAGCTGCTGCCGCTCCCAGTGTCTCTGCCACGGAAGAACTCTCACGGCTCACCGCTCAGGAGCCAGCGGAAGATATTACAAGGCTATAAAAAAAAAAAAAAAAAACACACACACACACACACACAGGCAAAAATAACTATACTCAGAAAAACAAACAAAGGACTCTGGTTATTTATAGAATATAATATATATTTTGGTTCTTAGTTTTCTCGTGCGTAAAAAAAAAAAAAAAAGATATCTTCCTGAGATCAATTATGTATATAAGAGAATGCATGTGTGATACTTGCATGGGTGGAGGCGAATACTTGTAGTTTATTATTATTATTATTATTATTATTATTATTATTATTATTATTATTATTATTATTATTATTAAGCCGTTTCAGAGGTTTTAATTTATTTTTTGAGAAGTCCGTGTTGTGAAGAATACGATGAATGGACATATAATAATTATGGAGGGTTTTTGCAGGATTCTATATATGAAAACAAAATGCACAATGTAGTTTTTATGTCAGAAACCAACAACAAAAAAGATAGGATAGCGATGAAGCGTGTTTTTTTATTTTTAATGTGAAAGGAAATGATAAAAAAAAAGCTCTTAAACGTATTTGTTTTTATTTGAAAAAAAAAATACTGTGACTATTTGGCGTCCACGAAAAAAAAAGTGAAGTAGCTCGTTCTGTGGTGATGCAATTGTGTTTTAGACGGATTCTACCCAATCATTGTAAAATGCAATAAACCAAGTTTAGTGTATCTGTGATAGTGCTCAATAAAACAGTGAGTGTCTAGTTTTACACAAGCTTGGTTGCTTATTTCCTTGTGCAAGGACCCTAACACGGTGCTTGTATTGTTGTTTTATTTTTATTTGTATTACTATTAGGGGCTATCAATACACTCGCTTGTTAACTGAATCAATTTACTGCAAGGTTAACGTGCGATGGCAGGGTGTAAATGGCCGGCTGCAATAACATTAAAAATCATGTCGCAATTAGCAGCATAAGGTTGGTTTTACAAGCTGCTATGATTTAAGCGTGGTGGCAAATGTAAGGTCGAGCGACTGCCAAGTGTCTAGAGAAATAGAGGCGACCAAAACACAACAAGGTCTCGCTTAAATTAACAGCAACGCTAGCTGTTAAAAATGTCACTTATGTAAAGCTATTGCACAATGTTATATATATATACAGAGATAGATAGATAGATAGATAGATAGATAGATAGATAGATAGATAGATAGATAGATAGATAGATAGATAGATAGATAGATAGATAGATAGATAGGACTGCGTTTTCCATTCAACTGAAGAAGGATTTGTAGTCTGAAACGTCCTGATATAATTGATATATATATATATATATATATATATATATATATATATATATATATATATATATATATATATATATATATATATATATATATAATTTGTTTTTATCAATTATTCACATTCTTGTACCTAATGACCTTTTCTTTTTGGTTTTGGTCCTTGTGGTACACAGCGTTTTCCTTTTTCATTTTTTTTTACTTGTATATACATATATTTTTATTATTGTCTTACAAGAAACAGTACTAATGATGTGATATTAACCTGTGTGACATTTATCTTGGGTGTTGGGGGGGGGGGGGGGGGCTTATATTGAAAACATTTAAAATGAACAGCAATTCACCTCGACTGTGTAACCCTGTATGCGAGACGAGAGCGTGTATCTGCAACTGCAGTTCAGTGATTTTTTCAAAGGGGGCACTTCTAGACAATGTCTTCTCCTTCTGTCTCTCTTTAGGCATGGAGGAGCGTTTCGTTACGATACTGCTGTCTGTTGTTATGTTTTTTTAAATATACTAATAATACTATCATTATTAGTAGTAGTAGTATTAGTAGAATTAGTATTAGTATAGTTTCGCCCCACACACGTAACAATGCAATGTGAAAATTGCAGGTAGTATGGATGCAAGATGTTTAATAGACCGAGTCCTGCTCCCATCAGTAATAAAGCGCGATGGAAATTCATGTAAATCTGTTGTTAATGAAATAACTCCCCTTACAAGTTTGTTTATCTGAACATTGAAACTTCCGTAAAGAAAGAAAGCTGGTCGCAATTGCTTGCTTGATTCTAATGAGCATTTGGTCTAGGACCATTATTAGGGCTGTAGGCAATTCATCACAATCCTTTTTTCCCCTGTCTTTAATAACACCCAGGTCGTCCAATTTCAAGTCGATTGGGGTTACATAAAAAGAGATCGCTAATCCCTATGCATGCTAACACACGTGTGTTAGAATGTTTTACTGTTTCCTCCTCCATAAGAAAACATGCGATTATCAAAGCAGCCCAATAACACCAGTGACTAGGAAAGGTTATTCAGATTTCCCAGGGCAAAACCATATGGATTTATTGAAACACATTCTGTGCCAAAATAAGTGTGTGGTGTAAACTTAAAACGAAAGATATTTTAAAACGATTGCCAATACTATTATTATTATTATTATTATTATTATTATTATTATTATTATTATTATTATTATTATTATTATTATTGATAGTTGTTTTTTGTTATAAAATATATAAATATATGCATACTGTCTGTCTCTCTCTCTCTCGTCAAAATCTTTTTTTTTAAAGCGTGCAAAGCATCAACTAATTCTCCCTTTTCATCTTAAAGTACTATACAGTAAACAAATGCATTCCTAGCAGCAGTTTTAGAAAAGCGTCAATATTTTATTAAGGGCATCGTTTAAACTCCAGACGGGGGATCCGAGTTTGAGCAGAGAAACGTCAAGAATACTTTTCAATACAAAAGTGCGATCGAGATCCTTGCTGAATATAAACCAGTGTCTGAGGGTCTGGTTTGAATGCGATAAAGACTTTGGATTCCTAGGTAGAAGAGCACAAAAGAAACAAGTATTTGAGACCATTAATCACGTTGGTCAAGTGTATAGGCCTGCGTTTTTATTAAATTAATTTGCGCGCTATATATAGGCCCTCGTAAATTAAAATCCAGCTTGTGCAAATGGAAAAGCAAGTACCATTAAGAGAAAGTTATTTAAAAAAAAAAACTTCTATATTGATTTTGCATTGAGTGCAAGAATTCAGCAGCAGTAGTTTATAATTCTGTATACCCCCTTCCCTCCCTCCCCGCGTTTCTGTCTCTTGCTCGGACGTGACATTCAGAGTAATGAATTCATTACAGCAGGACAGGGTAGAAAAATGAATGCGCCCCCGCCAGGAGCGGGCATCTCTGCGTTCCCATCTATACCTCCTGTCGCCCGCATGGAGAGACGCTGAAAGGCCGCTTCTCATGGAAGTTCGGGAAAGCGGCGAGAAAGACGGGTTCAGGGAAAGGACACATTTTCTGTCCCATTAACTTGATTTCAAACGGGATGGCCGACCTTTAAACCCTGGTGACCCGCCTGCGTTCTCTCAACGTGTACCTTCTGTGTGTGTGTGTGTGTGTGTGTGTGCGCGCCGCAATACATTTCAGGGGTCCGCGGCAGTCCTGTGCCTTTTGTAGATTTTGCCATAGCAATGGGGATGGGGTGACGAGGTGGGGGGGGGGGGTGGGGGGGGGGGTAAGGGAGCTTAATGCGTGTTATGGCATTGTGTCCAACCAAAATGACCAGATAGCCTATGAAAGCGAGCGTACCGGGGTGAATCAGCGGACCCCCCCCCCCCCCCCCCCCCCCCCCCCACCTCCCTACCTCCCTACCTCCCTACCCCCCCTTGCTATGCGCCCTGTAGTTGTAGTCTGTGAAGCATTTTGTAACGGTTTTTCTTTTTCTATATAGTCTGGAAAAGGCTTTCCTATGTACACACAGCTCGGTTGTAAGTAGACTAGATTCTTGCTGATTGGAAATGACTAAGTGACACTTCTAATTCGTTAGTTACGCAGACCTCGTTTAGGAAATTATGGGGTAGAGGGGTGGAGGGATACATGATAGATTTTTTAGCACGGCTATAAGATTAAAGTGGGCAATGAAAAGACCCGTTGTATAATATTGTGTAGTGGAATCTATTTCTCAAAGCATTGTTCACCTGCCGGGGTCTGATTTATTTCATCAGGAGATAGCGCCCTCGTGTTAACACACAGGTGTCTATGCATGTCAAACGATATTCACATTTCAATAGGAAATAGTTTAGAGATTGTTAGATTTGTAGCATTCGTTCGTTTACACGCGTGTTTACATCACATTCACACTTAATATAGGGTTGATTTGATACAGCACGTACAAGCAATACAAACCAAAATACTGTCATAAAAACTGTCAACTCGGTCGAAGCATATTGTAATGCATTAGATAGCTGAATATGGAGTTATATTATTATTATTATTATTATTATTAGTAATAGTAGTAGTAGTAGTAGTACTTCTAGCTAAACCATTCCAAAAAGCAAGACCACACACACACACACACACACACACACACACACACACACCCGCTAGCTCCAGTTTTCTCGAGTGCTGTGTTTGTTTTACTCTGAAGGAAATTTTAATTTGCCCGGTTTCTTTATGTGAATTACGATTCTAGAACCGTAACTGCCAAACGAACACGGATGTAAGTCATATTTATTGTGACGTCGTATATCACCATCTAGTGATGTGGTTTGCAGCGCGGCCTACTCTGTCGCGTTGATTTATTTTATTAGGCAAGAAACCAAACATGTCGGGAGTTTGTGTGTGAAGCTCGGCGTTTCCTCTAGGCCGCTAAACAGGGTGGTAATAAAGGAGCTCGCTTTGATTCAAGGATGCATTGCCCTGCACTGTGAGGGCGCTCCTTATAAGCCCTCAGTCATCTTTCTGCTCTGTGCTAACTGCATTGATCCCAAAGGTGAAAACACTACGTTAATACTTGTGTCCCCTGCACTTTACAAAATATTACTGAGACAGAGAGAGAGTCTGTAATTCATTTAATTTTCAGTTGAGAATTAAAACTAAAATAAATACTAGTTTAATATTTCAAAACCAAGTAAACTTCATATATATATATATATATATATATATATATATATATATATATATATATATATATATATATATAGTTAGATCGACTTTTATAGTTTTTTCAAAAAGTAATGTATTTAATGAGATCTCTTAATGCTTGCATATAGATAGATAGATAGATAGAATTATTGTTTTACCACCTAAACAATTGTAACCATATATATATATATATATATATATATATATATATATATATATATATATATATATATATATATATATATATATATATATATATATATATACGACTTTTTGTCTATATCCTTTATGATATGACACAGAATTATGTCCTAGGTTTATATGCACTCAGATGCTTGCTGAGAGTGCGTTGCAGGTGTACACAGAGATGTCTGTGCAGAGGTGTCTATAACTAGGGAGGGAGCTGGACTGAGACCCGCTGTTTTGTCTGTTTGAGAGCTTTGCTGTATAGATTTGAAGAGGGGTCGATACAGTGTTTACTTGTAGGTCAGTGGCTGGCATTAGAAGGGTCACGACCCAAGTTTAGACACGAAGGTACTCGAGCGTTTTGTTGAGAAGAGTATAGACTGGCGGTTAAGCCTGGGGTCTGTTGTGTTTAGAGATTCGGGACAAAAGCTGCACACCTCGGCCCATCGACTAGTGCCTTCGTGTACAGGAAGCATCGGGGATGCGTTAGAGGCTGGGGCGTTAAATCTGAAATTGTTTTGACCTTAAACCACAATGGAAACAATAGTAATTTGCATGGTATGCCGCTTTGGTTTCCTCTCTCCCTTTCGTCTTTGAAGTTGTTATCAACGTTTAATCGTGGAAATATCGCTTTGATGAAGAAATTGCCGCTCACGGCCCTGTTTGTTTTAGTGGAATTATTAACTTATAACGATGTGTGGGTCCGATAGGGGCTAAGCAATTTCTACAGCGACGGCTAAATATAGGCCTACTTTTAAACTCCGAGAATTGTTTCCTTTATTTAAAGTACTTTGCAAACTGAAACCCGCCTTGAGCGAAGCGTGGGATCGGTATTCTGACTGCTGGCCTTTTGCCAACTGCTTGTAAATTCTGTACCTGGCAATTCACTCACCCATTATTTACTACCGTTTCCCACAAAATGTAACCCGAGGAATATTATTACACCACAATTGCCGCGCAGGGGCACGGAAACTTGGCATTACATTTATTAATGCCAAGCTTGATAATAGAGAGAACTCTATCGACGCATCGAGATTCTATTTCGAGCGTTGTGTGTTCGCAACATTCTTTCACGTCTGACAAGGTGGACCGTCCATAGTAATTATAATTCTTACTTCGACTACACATGCTTTGCTTCACAATGTTTCTGCCTTTATCAAGGGAAGGCGTGTTTGAAAATAAACCGTGGAGGTACTGCTAGTCCCTGGTAACTACACATACTTCTTTCTATTTAAATCTATTAATGTTCTTGTGATGTAAATTACTACAGAGTTTTATATAATACATAATACTTACCATAGCCAACATTGAAGGTGATGTATGCAGCTAAAAATAGGTTTAAAATCTGAGGCATAATAAACACTTGTTTTGCAGTGTGCACACTGACTACAATACTGGTGTTCTCACAAAGAAAATGTGGCGTCATTGAGGTTCTGTAGGCAGTAATTCAGCTTATAACAATCTTGTCATTTTTATATAGACTGTAATAATTCTCTCTTGTGGTATCAGAACCTTGCGATGCCCTTTAAGAGAATCGTAAAGCGATTGAATCTAATGAACTCTCTTAATGCTTCAATGCCCTTTATATAGATAGCTAGCCAGACAGACAGATAGATAATACACAGTTCTGTATACAAGTACCATTGGGTGCATGCCACAGCCTTGTGGTTCAACGATGCTTTTTTTTCTCTAAATCCTAAGCAAATTCTATCGAATGCATGCATTGCTGATCTCGCAACCTACCTCCCCCCTTTATCTGGGTAAGACGCATGCTTCATTCCCGAACGCTTGGCTGAGCAGTATATATTATACCAATGTGTCTGCAGTGGGATTTTTTTCATGTACAGCATTAGTGAGATCCCATTTGAAAATACCACTTTGAGAAAAGAAAAATAAGACAACGCTCTACTGTTGACAAAACTCAACTGGTTGAAATGAACGGTGATACACAATTCTGATTCGATGGCAAAGTTTTGCTCAACGATGTATCTGAAAGTGGGGTCAGTTTTCAGCTTATGGTTGCATTGAATGTGTCTGAAGAGAACATCTCAAAAGGATGTTGTTTCTCAAAAATGACGCAGAAGGGTCCAGCAGTTTATACCTGATACGTGCACGTGCTTTAAACCAACTTTCTTATGGCAATGCTAGATAATCGTGTGGATAATTGCATGAATACATTAGACACAGGGCCATATTTTCAAAGTGTTTTCTCCATTCTTTAATGGACTCCTTTTTTAAAAAAAAAAAAAGAAAGAGAAATTGAGCAAACAAAAACACACTGAGAGTGCTTGAGAGGGTTTCGAATATATACCATTTGCTTGTTTCTAGTTTTGTAAAAATGCCCATCTGTTTGACCTCTTTGAAAATATGGCCCATCATGTTGGATTGTGGAATTAACAGGATTCTAATTGAGTGTGCTATACAAACAGCAGGTCGGTCATTACGTTCAAAAGAAACCAGAAAATAAATAAATGCATAAATTAATTCCTATCAGATAGGTGTGTATGTCCGAATGGAAACAGTACACGCTGAATAAGATGTCATTGTATCCTGGACAATGTACGTGCTGTGCAGCGGTCTTTGCAATGTGCAGAATTAAGACTGGGCTATAGTCGCGAGTGGTCTGTTTTCATTCAAACCACTTGCTATTGTTTCTGTGTCACGACAGCTTCCGATATCACCTCTTAGTATCTCTTAATTTCTATCTGCATCCCCTGTTTTCTGAAGCCAGGCACGTGCTTTCGGATTTTATAATCCATTAGCCCCTCATTATGATCCATACTGCGCAAGCGCGTCAGTGCAATTCTGGCGCTGTAAAATACTGCGACACGCGCTTTCAAGCTACTCGGAGCGGCGCTGAGGTCTAATTGTCAAAGTCTCACAGTAGCTGGCATATTATTTCCAATAAAAACTGCATCTAATATTCAAAAGAACGTGCACCCCAACACGAATTGTACGCCTTGAGCGGAGGAGAGGCGGGCAGAGTTGAAGTAGAGGTCGGGGCTGCCATTGAAAAACGACTCCTCGGTGTACGGGAGCCTAGCGGGAGCAATGCGGTCTAATCTGTCCTCCCTTCATCGTATCCAACCTGCCAGTACATTTTAACCTCGTGTACCTCACTGCAAAAACAAAAAAGTTAGCATCATTTTTTTTTTAATTTGTGGGACACGTATGTCCCTTGTAACAAACCCCTGGGATCTAGCAGCATTGGATCCTGTTTGCATTTATTTGCCCACCCTCGGCCCCAAACTGCCTCACCACGCCCTGCCATAACACGGCGCCAGAGCCTCATCTTGAAGGGTGAGGACGCAGGGAAAAAGCAACGCCCCTCCGGTCAGTGCTCTGGGGTCACAGTGCACTAGGATTGGAACTCCTCCTCAGAACGCTCGGTGTCGCAGTGTTCTTAGAACATTCAGCTGTGAGTCACCCTGCAGCTTTCAAAAACGTTTTTTTCTACCATGTTATCTGAAGAAAGCGGAAACGTTGTGTAGCTAATTATTAAAACTACAGCAGTTAGTTTTTGGATTAATTACAGTGAAATAGCCACCGCAGAATTAAGGCCGTTTATTGCTCCAGTTTGAGTTTGCTCATATTGACGTCAATGTGAAGTCACACCAACGCAGTATTCCATATTAAGAAGCCAACAGCAATGCCAAACTTGTTAAATCACCCCCTTTGATAATACTAACGTGCTATAATCTACAAGCCCTGTGAAAACTTACATATAAAAGTCTCTTCTGAATTCTAAGATTTATCGCTTAAGGCTATTGGTCAACTTATTTTATATTTGCCCTCAATTAATATCTGTGTGAGAAAAGTGATCGCTGTGTTTTAATTTGTAGTAATACAAAAAATGGTTCCACTAAAGCTATTGGCTAGAGGTCTGTGGTCGTTAGCCGTGGTTTTCTACAAAAAGAACGGTGAGGTGGGCGTGCCCATGTCTGTGACGTAACCAGTGTCCGTGTTCAGACAGGAACAATGCTTAACTAAACTCTGAGTACCTCGGGTGTGCAGTTCATACAGGTGAGTGCTCTTTACCTCAGGTGTGCAGTTCATACAGGTGAGCTCTGAGTACCTCAGGTGTGCAGTTCATACAGGTGAGTGCTCAGTACCTCGGGTGTGCAGTTCATACAGGTGAGTGCTCAGTACCTCGGGTGTGCAGTTCATACAGGTGAGTGCTCAGTACCTCGGGTGTGCAGTTCATACAGGTGAGTGCTCAGTACCTCGGGTGTGCAGTTCATACAGGTGAGTGCTCAGTACCTCGGGTGTGCAGTTCATACAGGTGAGTGCTCAGTACCTCGGGTGTGCAGTTCATACAGGTGAGTGCTCAGTACCTCGGGTGTGCAGTTCATACAGGTGAGTGCTCAGTACCTCGGGTGTGCAGTTCATACAGGTGAGTGCTCAGTACCTCGGGTGTGCAGTTCATACAGGTGAGCTCTGAGTACCTCGGTTTGCAGTTCATACAGGTGAGTGCTCAGTACCTCGGGTGTGCAGTTCATACAGGTGAGCTCTGAGTACCTCAGGTGTGCAGTTCATACAGGTGAGTGCTCAGTACCTCAGGTGTGCAGTTTACAGGTGAGCTCTGAGTACCTCGGGTGTGCAGTTCATACAGGTGAGTGCTCAGTACCTCGGTTGTGCAGTTCATACAGGTGAGCTCTGAGTACCTCAGGTGTGCAGTTTACAGGTGAGCTCTGAGTACCTCGGGTGTGCAGTTCATACAGGTGAGTGCTCAGTACCTCGGTTGTGCAGTTCATACAGGTGAGCTCTGAGTACCTCGGGTGTGCAGTTCATACAAGTGAGCTCTGAGTACCTCAGTGTGCAGTTCATACAGGTGAGCTCCGAGTACCTCGAGTGTGCAGTTCATACAGGTGAGTGCTCAGTACCTCGGGTGTGCAGTTCATACAGGTGAGTGCTCAGTACCTCGGGTGTGCAGTTCATACAGGTGAGCTCGGAGTACCTCGTGTGTGCAGTTCATACAGGTGAGCTCCGAGTGCCTCGGTTTGCAGTTCATACAGGTGAGCTCGGAGTACCTCGTGTGTGCAGTTCATACAGGTGAGCTCCGAGTGCCTCGGTTGTGCAGTTCATACAGGTGAGCGCTCATTTGAATGTCCTAAGTCCACACCATCCATTTTAGCCACAACAGACTAGCAATAATATACAAATTGAAAGCTGTCTGGTCTACTGGCTATACCCACAACTCTAAAACATTTTAATGTGTTTTTTTTTTCATTTTTGTTGGTTTTCAACAAAGTCTTTTATGAATAATAAAAAAAGCCCAAATAAATAAATAAATAAATAAACAAATAACAAAACCATCTCTAATATGTCCAGTCAACGGACCAACAAAACGTGGTCTTAGCAGTGTGGTGGCCTTAATACTGAAGATCTGTTAACAGTGAAGGGAGCTGACCTTTAAGTGAGGCGTCACTGTATACCACGATGGGAACGACACAGGCTCAGTTTAATCAAACTAAAAAATCTGACTGATGGAACAAAGCCATTTAAAACAGAGAGCTCGGAGGGCTGAGATCCCACGTCACTGTTCTTTGCTCATTAGAAATGTCGCGGGTTTGAATTCAGCCTCGCTGCTAAATTGTGCCCTAGCTTCTACCAGAGACTGCCGATTGACCTTCAAGTCTTTTCAAACCCATTACCGGTCTTGAATGGAGTAATTCACCATTAAAAAGAGCCCGTCTGGGGGAGCTCGCTGAGTTCAGCAGCTGGGCAGCCCTGCCCTTGACCGGGTTTAATGAGACTGCTGTAGAATGGGGTCAGGGATATCAAACTATTTTCTATGTATAGATTTGTTTTTCTTGTGCTGTAAAACGGGTTGGTTTTACAATAAAACAGTCCAGTGGACTGGGGAATCGATAAGCTATCAGTTACATAATATTATTATAAATCAATTATTCATTTAGCAGAAGCTTTTATCCTAGGGGGTGAACTATGCATCACAACTGCTGCTGCAGAGTCACTTCCAACAGGACCTCCTTTGTTTTGTGTCTCATCCGAAGGACGGAGCACAAGGAGGTGAAGTGACTTGCTCAGGGTGACACACAGGGAGTCAGTGGCTGAGCTGGGAGGGATTGAACCTGGAACATCCTGGTATCAAGCCCCTTTCTTTAAGCACCAGACCCCCAAGCCTACAAAGAAATTATGCGTTTACATTCATTGTAACTAAATGAAACGCAAAACGTACACAATTGTCTTGTCATTATTATTATGATTATTATAAGGTATTTCATTCCGAGATCATTTAAAGACATTTAATGCCATTGTCTAAAAGAATATCTTAGACTATCCTCTGTTTTTTTTTTTAAACAAAGCTCCCATTATGGTTTAATTAAAAGCTGCAACCGTAATTAAAAACTGTGGCTTAGAGAGATTCACAATCAGAGGCAATAAATGAGCTCATTGAAATCCACCACTTCTGAAACAGCAAATTACACTTTCATTTAATTACAGTTCATTCCAATTCCTCCTTTTTCTGTCTATAAAGAACGACGCTTTCTAACTTGTTTGAGATTTGATGAACAATCCACTCCTAAAACCATTAAAAACAAGTTGGGTGGTTGGTTTGTGTTTTAAAATGATACATTCCTGACTGAGTCCCTGTGTCTAATGTGTTGAACACAGACCCAGGTCATCAAAAGGTCACAGGGATATTAGACTGCGTTTTAACCCCTGAAGGGACAGAAGGAATCGAGCGCTGGCTGTTCAAACGTTTTCTTCTTAAAACACATTCGAGAGCGACTCGAGCATCACGAGGAGGAGACTGACCATTCGGACAACCGGATCCAACCCGTCAGTACGTCAGTTGAAACCCTGTTCCGTGCAAAACCTCATTGCAATAAGAAAGTTAGCATCATGTATATTTAAATATATTTAAAGTATTTGGACAGAGTTCTGGCTTGGCTCCACCACTGCTTTAAGGGAACAATTGTCTAATTCCACAGATCAACCTTGGCCTACCTTATCCTCAAGGTATCATCACCCTTATAAAAAGCCATAGTAAAATGATTATTATTTATTTATTTGGCAGACGCCTTTATTCAAGGCGACTTACAGGTTTTACAGGGCAGTAAAGGGTTACAATGCAAACTTCATATTTAAATACAGTGTAGTTTACAGTGAGTGCAAATCATGATACTACTAAAGTACAGTATGAACTAGGACACAGCAAGTTATGATTACAAGAAGTTATATCTACAATGACATACAACCAACTTCTTCTGGTCCAATAAAGTCCAAAGTTGACCCATGTGGTTCTGCAGGGGTCAGAAACCCTCTTCTATAAGTGTGTAGCTACCCTTTGCTCAACCCTGTCACTTATTGACTCTTGCTGCATAGTAGCGCTAAGGGCAGGTGTGGGTTATCAAGAGATAGGCAAGTACAAAGGAGGATTAGGGGAATGCACACACTGTCAGTTACACACAGTGTGGGATTATCACAATATAATCCAATCAGGGTCGAGGTCAATTCTCGTTTTTCTATCCCAATTTCCACTTTCCTTTTGAAAATCAATTCCAATTCCAATTCCCCTTCCCTTAATCAATTCCAAACACATCATTGATCACAATTGCAATTAGGCAGCATTCTGTTAAAATGAGCTTCTCACAGGCAGTGAATCACTTCAATTGAAGCCGCTGTTTGTCAATTAAATTGTCTTCAAATGAAAGTGGTTAAAGAATCGCAACAATGATTAAGTCTCTAAAATATCAATTCGAACCCCCACCTTAAATCAAACTCTTCTAGACTGAATACTAGCTGAAGGTCCCCTGCAGTCCATTCTACTCACATGCTAATATAAGCACCATCAATGTAATTTTCAACACTATTAGGATTCAATATGAAATGTGGTCTCACTTTCCTGACAGCAGCTTTTCAAAAAGAACCAAAATAACAAAAGCAAACTTCACTGGCAAGCAAGCCAGTTCAGAACAGAGACTCTGGAATTTACCTTGTGATCTCCATGGGCCACATCTGGAGAATACACCAATCTGTTTAATATTTAACCTGTGTTTAAAATATGAGTCACTGCTTGAATCCATCGAGAGCTGGAGAGAAGGCGAAGGGGTAGAGATCAAAGCAAGTAAAAAAAAGGGTTAGAACCCCAGGGGTCCATTCCAATTCCAATTTCCTTTTTAAAATCAACTCCCAATTCCAATTCCAATTCCAAGTGCCCTTTAATCGATTCCAGCACATCACTGTTCCAAATTGCAATCAGCAGCATTCTGTTAAAATGGGCTTCTCGCAATGGCAAGAAATGACTTCAATCGAAGTCTCTGTTTGTGAGTCAATTAAACTGGCTTCAAATGAAAGCGGTCGAAAAATCACAGTTGTTATTATGTCTGAAAAATCCACTCCAATTCCTTTGAAAGGAATTGCAATTGGGAATTGATTTCAAAAGGAATTGGAAACTGAACTGGAACTGAAAAAACAGGAATTGACTCCGATCCTGGTGAAGCACTGCATACTTGAATCTCTCAGGTGACTTGCATACAGGTGGTTAAGAAACATTGCCAGTGCTACAAACAGCTGCTTTGAATTCATAAAGCAAAATGCAGGGTGAATTCTAACTTGACCTTATCATGGGTTTACACACAGACCCCAGGCTTTACGCTTGTTTGTCGAAGGAAGGTCCTGCTAAGACTGTGTGGGGTTTTTATTTTTGGATATTTTGTTTTGTTTTGTTTCCCGCAAACACCCGCATGTCACCCCACACACCTTCTTTTGTCCCTGCAGGAATCATTCATGCAAGATGACAATAACTCGTTTCAGGTTCCTGCCTGAGAAGACAGGAGCTTTTGTTGCTTGTAAAATGTAGATGCACTGGCATGAAAATGTGTGTGTCGGGGGGGGGGGGGGGGGGGGGGAAGACACGAATGAACAAACTCAAACCATCATGAAGCAAGAACAGAAAGGTTGGTCGCCTGTCGTCACCTCTCTGGGATGAAAGCTTTGAGTTTACTTGAACCGAGGGAGGGAGAGAGGCAGGGCTTTAATCCAGTTCAAAGCACATTAATCAAATTAGACGTGTCTACTGTAGATCTACACAGTACACTGTGAGCACAAAAGCAAATGGGGCGTGGAAGTCAAGTGTGTGTACAAGGAGAAAGGAGGGAGGGGGCATTCGACATTGTAGCAAATACAGGGGAACCTCAGTGTTACGAACACATTGGGAATGCAGGCTGCTCATAGGTCTGAAATGTCCGTAATGACAAAAAAATGCGTAATTGGGCTGTAATCGATCAGTTATATGGGATAATCACAACTGTGATTGCACGGGTGTGCCACAGTTTAACTAGAGCTACAATTGCCTTGCAACTGCAATTCATTATGAGCTGCACAGCCCCAGCTGGCATTGATCCCAGTTGGCATTGATCCCAGCTCTGGTCCCCACCTTTCAGTCCTTAACCAACCTGCTGCTTCCCACAGACGGCTCACACGCTTTGCATCCCAAAGACAGTGCTGAGCTGGAAGGGCAGGTGTAACAGACTTCATCCAAGCAAGACACCCGAGAGCCGTTCTTGAAGCAGGAGCTGCTCTTCAGTTCCAGTCTGTAACATCAACCAGATCGTCTTTACTGAAGGAAGCGCAGCAGCATTGAGTGACCTGCCCCTGTGGGAGGGGAGGCGATCACTAAGTGGGACTTGTGCAAAAATAAATACTTGCATATAAGAACATAAGAAGAACATAAGAACGTTTACAAACGAGAGGAGGCCGTTCGGCCCATCTTGCTCGTTTGGTTGTTAGTAGCTTATTGATCTCAGAATCTCATCAAGCAGCTTCTTGAAGAATCCCAGGGTGTCAGCTTCAACAACATTACTGGGGAGTTGCTTCCAGACCCTCACAATTCTCTGTGTAAAAAAGTGCCTCCTATTTTCTGTTCTGAATGCCCCTTTATCTAATCTCCATTTGTGACCCCTGGTCCTTGTTTCTTTTTTCAGGTCAAAAAAACAATGACTCGCTGAAAGCTGTTTGTACTACATTCTCCAGTCTTAAACACGTTTTTAGTTTTGCTTTTGGAGAAGCAGGTGGCTAATTGAAACTAAACGCAAAGCTGAGCTCAAACGTGTATTACCTCATTCAACACATGCGCTCTCTCTCTCTCTCTCTCTCTCTCACACACACACACACACACACACACTGCACGCATCATGGGAATTGAATGTGTGTTAGTAAAGTAAACTTTTTTTTTTTCTCGTTTGTTTGTGTTTTGCTATATATTGTCACCCATCATACCCATTCCAAACTATTTATTAAATCAGGCTCACCTCTTTCTTCTTGTGTCTTCTGATCAATATTAAATGAGTAAAATGCTGAGGACTGCACTTCACATTACAATAATAATAATAATGCAATCCAGGGGAGACTCAGCGTTCATACACGTGTGCTTGGGTGTGTCCGGGGCGCTTTGCATTGTGGGGGCTATAAGGGAGACGTTTGTTTCAAAGTATGCAAAGAAAACTACAACTACAGAGAGCCCTTGAGGCCAAACATAAAATGGACAAAGTATGGACTGAGAATGTATGCTGAAAGAACCAGAACGTTTTCAGGGTTTTTTTTTTGTTTGTTTTTTTTACAGTGTACTTTATTGGCATGGATGGGCGTTCCAAAGGCTGCTGGGAGATTGAGTTCTTGATCCGCATTGCTGCTGGGAGATGGAGTCTTCTTTAAACAGCTAGCAATCCGCAGCGTTTTCACTGCTGGTTACTGGAGCTTGGTAAAACTGCATTTATTCTGTCAAGATTAATTCATACATAAATACATCGCTGCCAGTATATTTATAAGGTGTTTTATTTTCCCATATTTAAATAAAGTTTTTAAATATCGCTTATGAAGAAAACGTTTACACTATAGAATAGATAGATAGTTTAACAGTGACCGTGTTGAGCTAGAAAGGAAAAAAGAAATAAAGAAAGAATGAAAGAAAAATGCAGTATTTATTTTTAAAAAGTAGCCTATACTACACGAAAGTTGTTCCATTTTGAATGCAAACGCGTTGAGCTAGGAAGTAAGAAAGAAAGAGAGAGAGAAAGCGGGTTATAGCAGGTTAACCAACACATGAATCAATTATCATCAATTTGAAAAACTGTAATAGAAAAAAAGAGATAAATACACATGTCCCGAACTACAGCTGTCATGTCACAAAGTCGACGTGCTCACCACGTGATCGGACAATTAGCTTCAGGCCATTTTGCTGAGTTGTTATTTTCCTGAAAGAGCGGCTCACGTCACAATGGCTCACTTTTTGTCAGGACATTTTCAGCACCCCGCGCCCTCGACCCTTCAACATTCTGCGCGCAGCAACATCTCAAAACACACACACACACACACACAGAGCGCCCCTTCTCTGGACTATCGGCTATACCTGCAACCCCGCATTGCCAGACACGACTGAGGTAAGACCGTAAACCAAGAGGAATTCATTCGCACACATCTGACAACCCGCTAAACCCGCCGTGAAATATTACCCATCCGAGCCAAAGGTCACTAAAGATGATGAGGCTGTCGTTAAAAAAACCGGTTCGAGTTCTCTGATCCTCGAGTCGAGGTAATCACCGCTGCCATTTTAATACATTGCAATAAACTTTATAGACAAACAAATAAAAACGGGCATGCCTGGCCTTCGCGGAGTTATTGCGTGTATGCAAAGGCCCGCACAGTCTGTGTGTGAGTGTGTCAGGCAACGCACTTCAGATAGCAACTT
>NC_081233.1:9768233-9785733 GCF_902713425.1 Acipenser ruthenus | reverse complement strand
TAATACGAGTTAGAATCATACTGTTTAATTGATCCCAAAAATTGTGCAAAAAAACCGCTATAATTAAAGAAATGCACGCGATTAGCTCGCACTGTTTCTAATAACCTTTCACGTTTTTAAGGGTCTCTCCTCTCCCTATTCTTCAGCGTGTAACGCTGGGTTTGTCTCGCGCGTAGGGTCTGTTTAATGCTCTTCCTGTGACAGACTGGCTGGGTTGCTTGAATTATGACCCCGTGCTGCCTGAACGACGTGTAAACTAAACCAGCAATAACATTCATAATATACAACACGTACGAGCTATAAAATACAACGCCGCGCTTCATAACGGGGTACAGGCTCAGCGTGTTAAGCGAGGGAGGTGCATTGCGCGTTTCATTATCTAATCGTAGAGTTTATTTATTTGAGTGCATGGAAGGGTTCAGTAATTTCATAGAGGGTTTTATTGCCGGTTTTTGGCTATATTTACTATATAGTTTATACTTTTTACATTGATGCAAGTATTATTATTATTATTATTAATAATAATAATAATAATAATAATAATAATAATAATAATAATAATAATAATAATAATAATAATACAAGCCCTCGTTCTGCTTGTGAAGCCGGTACAGATTCATGCTCTACGGCGCTGTATTGATGTAATTGCTTCAAACAGAATCTCAACGACAAATGCTTGAACCGCTTGACTCCTCACTTCCACTGCTCGCACAGAGACACTTGGAAAGCAATTTAAAGGAGATTATATCTGCGAGCAGGCAGGGTCGATCCGGGTTCGCGTTGTTCTCGACGCTATCGATCATGCCAGGAAGCAAATGGACAACTCTTTCAAAAAAAAGAGGAAAATAAACAAAGTTGAGGGTGGTGTGGGTTTCGCTTTGCACGCAGCACCGCATTTTATAGCACGATTCGGGATCATTTTCCACTGTTGCAAAAACAGAACATCGACTACGAATAAAACAAAGCATGCATGGAATTTCTTTAAAAAACAAAACATGCAGACCAGTGTTTTATTAGTCTTTAAATGATGGCTAGGTGTTTTAATAAAACTCTTTACGTGTCAGTTGCTTTAGGCTTAGATACAGCAGATTGTATATATATTTTAGCATTTACTCCTTCTCGATGCGCATTCATTTGTGTTGTAGCTCTTTGTCAGCCCCACTCCCTTACCGTGAGAAATTCTTCGCCTCGCCATAGATTTCCATCTTTATTATTTCAAGCAAATAGTTTTGCATGCACAGAGAATCCACCGAGTCGTCTCATCGATTGAATGAATGTGACTTTTTTACATTTTTTTACAGACAAATCTAGCGATATTTTGTTTTCCTTTGTCCGCGGTTAATGTGCGCTGCACCTTCGTGTACATGTCTGGTTACAATGCAGACACGTTCTTAAAAGTTAAAAGGTTTTAAAAATCGAACTCAAAAGAGTGTGTTTTTTTGGGAGAATCTCCACAGTCGGTTTGGTGCATCAGGAATAGGTGAAATTTTCTAGTAAATATTCGATAGTGTTTTGGGCCAGTGCCGCAGTCTGTTGTGGTGATCGCATTGTCTGTGTATGGTAATTATTTTCCACTAGCCTTTGTTTCCCTCATCCCTGTGGCTCCAATAAAATCGTTTAATTTAAAATAATATCCAGCTACTGAATTGCAAAACAGCACAGCTCACAATTCATCCAATATGCATTTAAAAAATATATAAAACTTAAATTGCACGTTTCTTTGTATATTTTAAAGAAACCAGGAAGCGGGGCTATCCAAGTAGATTTGAAACAAGGACCCCGGGACTTTTAAAACACTCTTTTATAAGCGTGATTTATTTATTTATTTTAAGTAGTACAAGTCATGCTTCGGGTACACTTCTCGCTTCTGCAATACAAAATGCGTAAAAATACATGATCATATACTGATGTTGCTTTAAGCTGTAATCAGTTCTGCACAAAAGAGTTGAAACAGTCAGGTGGAAAGTTTTAAAAAAAATAAATAAACATACAGAAAAACGCGTTTTTAGACCTACCGTGCCCGGATTAAAATGTGATAAGAATATAGATTTATATTTAACTGGCACTCGGGTGTAATCTATTGTTGTCTCCCAGCGGCATTATTATTATTATTATTTTTTGGGTGGGGTGGGAGGTTGTGGGTAAAGCGAAAAAAAATGCAGGTGGAACGCCCGAGGACAGCGAAAGGCGTCTCTTCTATAGATCCGTCCCCCTCCAGGTCGTTAAGAAGTCAGTCTCCCCTTGTCTTTCGGTTGGGTCTTGTGTTTTTAATTTTATTTCTTGTCTTTTTTTTATGTTTTTCAGCTCCAGATTTGGGCCGAGCCGTCCCGCGTGTGTTTTAGGATGGCTGCCGAGCCGGGTCGCTGCTAAGTGAAGCTGAAATGCCCCTCCATTACCTTTGAACCCGGGACTCCTAGTATTAATAATAAAGAAGACTTCGAAGAGCCTCGGAAAGGGCCCATTGGAGGAACCAGGTCACGTGATCTCGGGGGTTAAAGGTGTCAGGACCCCTGCAGGAATAATAATAGTAATAATAACACATTTTTAAAAAATACCAAACTAAATATGCAAAAAGCTCTCTATTACGAGAATGCAGGGTCTTTCAGGGGGTGTTCTTACCAAGAGCCCACAGGACTCGGGTACATGGGCCCACAGGCCTACCCAGCTCCAGTGCAGTACCCGTCCGCCAGTTACTACCAGCCGGACACTTCCCCCTGCGCCCCCAGCCGGGAGACCGAACAGAACCCGAGTTCAAGAAGAACAGGTGTCTGCCGCCTCCCCGACCTGGCGGAGCTGCCGCTGTGCTTGCAGCCCGCGGTGCAGTCTCCAGGTTCGAGCAGCACGTCGACTCAGAGCAGTAGCCCGGATCAGGCACCGGCACCACCGCACCCGGCAGACAAGCTCCCCAGTACAGGCACCTCGGCAGCCGGCCAAGGCAGAAGGAATTCCACTGGCAATAACGTACCGAAACAGATCTTCCCTTGGATGAAAGACACGCGTCACAACTCCAAGCAGCAAAAAAACGATTTCAGTTACTCAGGTACGTACTATTAATAATAATAATAATAATAATAATAATAATAATAATAATAATAATAATAGTGGCTGATGTTTTCTGTATTAAAATGAGCTTTACAGACTTTATCTCTATCTGTCTAATTTACACGTCAATTAACCCATCGAGTACCAAATTATTATGATTTTTTTTAAAGAAATGAGAACACAAACTGTATTGTGTCATTATGATGCATTACATTTAGAAGTCGTTTTTAGTGTTAACAAAATTAGAATAAGTTATCATAGCGATATAGCTGTAGAGAAAATTAAAATAACATATAATATAGAGCAGCAGTGTGGAGTAGTGGTTAGGGCTCTGGACTCTTGACCGGAGGGTCGTGGGTTCAATCCCAGGTGGGGGACACTGCTGCTGTATCCTTGAGCAAGGTACTTTACCTAGATTGCTCCAGTAAAAACCCAACTGTATAAATGGATAATTGTATGTAAAAATAATGTGTAAAAAATAATGTAATTGAATGTAAAAAATAACGTGATATCTTGTAACAATTGTAAGTTGCCCTGGATAAAGGCGTCTGCTAAGAAAATAAAATAATAATAATAACACGTAGATGCTTCCAGGCCTGCAGCCTGTCAAACGAGGACAACGGCACTTAATGGGTTAACCCTTTTAATGTACAAGGGCCATTTGTCCCACAAATAAAAACTATGCTAACTTTCTTAATTTTGCAATATTGAGGTGCGAGAAACAGGGTTTGAAATGTACTGACAGTGTGGATCGGGTCGCCCAAATGGTCAGTTTCCTCTTCGAAGAAACCATTTGAACAGCAAGCGCTCGATTCCTTGTGTACCTTCAGGGGTTAATGAAAGGTCATGTACATTCAGCTATAGGACTGAGCAGCAATGTGGAAGGAGCACAGCAGTTCTGTACAGTATCGTGCATTAGAGCAGACTCTATGCATTTTTTGAAAATCTGTTTTGTATAGGTTTGAGTTGTATAAAATATAAAGCATAGCCAGGTATAACAGCATTGTATAATACACTACAGTACAATCTATATAGTGTTAGAACTTTTCTAAAAAGAGAATTCTTCATCTCCTGAATGCTACCAGATCCAGCGACACATGCTTCTATAATAGATATTCTTCTGTTTTAATGAAGCTATTCTGAATTTGACTCTTGAATGCACCGTGCACTGCTGTAGTAATTGCTTCCTGTAGGGTTATGGCAGCAGACTATGGAATCAAGTCTTTTTAAAGCATTTATTTTCTGCATTATTCTGCATAATAATTTCTGACCTATTTTCTAATGTGGCACAGCTAAGAAGCAATGCAATGCAGGGGGAGAGAGGTATTAGCAGAGGGCAGGTAACAAACGTTTACATGCACAAGCATTCACGCCTCGTACCTGTGCTTATTGAGCTGTGTTAGTGGGTGAAGTGAACAGACGTGTGGATATTGAAAACCAACATGTAATGGGTTTGGTGTTAAAACTACATGCCGACTCTTAACTCAGGTCATATTTTCAAAGTATTTTACTTTAATGAACTCCTCGTTTACAAAACCAAGGCCAAACAATTCAGTCATAAGGAGTTCTGTTTCTCCTTTTGCAACACTAACAGGACTTTGTTCCCCTGTCAAAATAGTTCATTAAAGACTGGAGGTAACGCTTTGAAAACATCTAGAAAGGATGAGTGTAATGGATGGATGGATGTATACATGCATTGATGTATACACTGATTGACTGAGCAGCTGAGCTTATTTCTGCAAAACTGTGCTGTTGCAATTCAATATAATACACATGTATGTTTATATAGCACCCTTCATGCCATGGCATCCCAGAGCACTGTACAGAGTTACAAACAAAACAGGAGCGCTCACGTGTGCAGACAATACACCCCAGCTCCAGCCAATTAGAAAAAAGCGCCTCCCTAATGATGTCAACCAGAACAGAGCTCCACAAACAAGGAGCACGACAGCAAAGAACCACCAAGAGTTCTGCACTTTCCGATCTCAAAGAACGAACAGGAATATATATACAGAGTAAGTCGTTTTTGGAGACAGGATAGCTCTACTCCACAAAGGACCTTGCTCCACCTTCATATATCTTTTCAGAAAACTGCAAACGATTTTTTTGGTAGATTTTTTGCTAACTTGCAGCCTGCTTTGTAGCTGAAACGCTTTGTAAAAGCTGCCCCTTGGAAGGTGTTGGCTGATTTAGACCAGTGGTCCAATAATGGACCTGACCCTCTAAGCCCGTCCAAAACTACATACTGTGTAGCGCCTGGTCCATTGCATATCGTTGCTGTTGTAACCTCCTAGCTATGTAGTTTGTCCATTTCTAGGGGTTTGCATAATTGTGTTTAAGAATTTAAGGAAAGGTCATGTAGTTTAGGGAATACAAAATGTAACGCATTTGAGAAAGCAAAGGACTGCCAAGTAGTAGCTTGATAAAAAAAAATATCTGCTAGGCTTGTCCGAGGCAGTTATAGACTGAATGCAACAGCCTGTACGCGTTGCATACCTGTGTTATGACTAAAACGTGAATCCATCCATTCGGTAATTCACAATTCAAAACAAACCACCCATTACTTATAAGATAAGACTCGGAATCAAGCAGAGAGGCGGTGCAGCTAGCACCTTCTTCACAAAGCAATTGTCAAAGTACTTGACTTTCTTGTAAGGTTCGTTTATTTCTTTAAAATAAGAAGTCTTCTTCAGGTAACTTCTATCAAAAGAGTTGTATTTCAGGAAGTCCAAAAAGACAGTACAGAGAGCAATCGCATGCAGAGACTGCAGGTCAGATCTTGAACAAAAGCTGCAGGTCAAACCCTACAGGACTCGGAACGGTGGCAGGATTCCAACACAACCTAGTCATTCCGACTCCAGTTTACAAGCATGAATATACAGGTCAGGTTACACTCCCCAGGGAGTGAGAATCTCCCACCTTCACCAATGAACAGAGTTCACAGGAGGTGCGGCAGCCAGCGTCCGGTGACGACCCCTTTAGCCGAAGTTGGGTTTGATCCTGGTTAGCCCCTATGTTCAAACTCTGCTTTTAAAGTAGAGACAGCAATTTGTAAACCAGGGTCATCCATCCAAGATCAAAAGGGCTCTTTGAACCATTAAAGAACCAGTTTGTTATCTTGGTTCCTCAGATATGCAGGTTACCTTTTGCAGGGTGCAAATTTACATAGCCCCAAGGACAGAGCCTCGATGATGTCTCCCTTGTTTGCCAGTTAAAGGGGTACATACAATTGTTACAATGTATATCAAACCTTCACACTGTACATTCCGGTTGCACGCTTCCCCCGATCCCTGTCTGCGTGATATTTCGCAAGCTCACGTTCCCTCAAGTCATAAAAGATCTGGAGGTAAAAGACGTTTGGAAATGAAGCTTGTTCAGTCAAGCTAACTAAACTATGACAAGAGCCTGCTAACTGCAATCACCAGTCTGAGGCATCGCGCTGTTCTCGTTCTCAACGAGGCATTATCCAGTCTTGCACCAATGGATCGGTTTATGAGCATCGATACAATACTGAAGGTCGTTTAAGCCAATAGGAGTGCAGATAGACTTCCTAAGCAAATCTAACCACGACCATGCAAATATAACCTGAGCCATGCTTTTCTCAAAGACGGTGAAATGTCCCCCCCTCACACTGCAGCAGCACTAAAGCTTTTATTTCTCAATCATGTATTTGTATAATGACCAGTTAGTACAGCATTCTCCATGAGGACCCAGCAGGAATGTCAGTCAACAGTGGCAGCGTTGGCATTGCATTATAGGTGACCTCAAGCAGAGAGGAGAAAGCAGAGCCCGGTATTAAATAACTGTTTTTTCCCCCCTCTTCATTGTACAATTTCTCAATCGTGATACCATATTCGATGTCTACAGCTTTGGCCAAAAGTTTTGCATCACCCTATAGAATTAATTTAATTTTGTTTCACAAAGCCAAATTAACCCTCTCGGATAGTGTTACGTTAACATATTGAATTAGATGCCACGTTCCCATATACTTAACGAAAAACTGACATTGAAAAATTTGACCTTTCAAAATCGAACATGAAATACTGTACTACTGTTATGGCTTCCGCTAGACTTTTGGGATATAATTTTGTAGTTTCTTTGATTTACATGATGTTCAGCACAAGATCAAAATCATATGTTCATATAGTTCCTTTCTAAGCGATACAAAACATTTAGCCAGAGCTATACCCTAAATCTCCCATTTCCACTGCAGGTGAATCCAGCGCAGAAACCAGCCCTCCCAGTCCAGCTTCCAAGAGAGCACGCACAGCCTACACCAACTCCCAACTGGTGGAACTGGAGAAGGAGTTTCACTTCAACCGCTACCTCTGCCGACCACGCCGGGTCGAGATGGCCAAGCTCCTGACCCTCACCGAGCGGCAGATCAAAATCTGGTTCCAGAACCGAAGAATGAAATACAAGAAGGACCACAAACTCAAAGGGGGGGTCAGCTCTTCTCCAGGGGGGTCTCCAAGCCAGAGCCCCTTGATCGGCTCCTACTTCCAGCCCGGTGACGTTGGGTATGAAGCCCCTTTGCCCAACACTTACCCCAAGCCTCATGGCAACGTGGGTTTAGCTGCCTACTCCACCCCGCTGTATGACTGCCCTCCCCCTCAGAAGAGGTGCAGGGTGGCAGCCGTGGCTTGCGATTATGATCCGCTTTCCCTGCAAGAGGACGGCTACGGCAGCCACATCCTTCAGGGCAGTCCCGGGTATGCTGAGCCCAGCTACAGGGAATCTATGCCTGGTAACTCGGGTTCAATCTTCAATCTCCCCCACGCTTCTTCAAGCTTGGACTACAGCTGTACCGCACAGATCCCTGGTAAGCACCCCCTCGGACCTTGCGAGCCCCACCCATCCTACACTGACTTGACCTCGCTTCCCACGCTGCAGGGAACCGCTCAGGAACCTCCTACCCTCACACACCTGTAGGGGAGCTGTTTCCAGAAGACGGGCCATTTCCAGGGGTTGGTTTTGCCTATTAGTGTACCAACAGTATTATCATGCTAGTTCTTTAAAATCAAGGGAAGGATAGGGATTACCTCTATTTATTAAACTCTGTAAAGATATGCATGTGAAATATATTATCTTCAGCGAGACTGCATTTACTGAACATATATATATAAAAAAAAACAACAAGTAAGCCATTAAATATTGTATCAGGTTGAAATTGAATTAAATAAATAAACAGGGTGTTTTTACATATTATTATTATTATTATTATTATTATTATTATTATTATTATTATTATTATTATTATTGTCGTTCTTTTAATACGACCTCTTCGCCTATGCTATTGACTTTCCAATATTTGTATATGTAAAATAAATTACCCCTTTTTTGTAACTTTTGGAGCGATTCTTCTGTAGAAAACATATTTATAACATGTCGTTTCTACTGTTTACGGTATAATAGAAACTGTCTGTTTAATTTTTTTTAAGTTTATAGTTTATTTGCTTTCCAATTGTAGTATTAAAGAAATATGCAACAGAGAAGGCTCTTGGTATTTAAATGTGTTTCATCAGAGAATCATACACACAAAAAATCTTAATTTATTATCAAGGAGGGTCCTAAACCAAGAATAATATGTGTGTGAGAATTAAATTCACTGGAAGAAACAGTAAGGCGACGGGTAAAAAAAAAACTCTCTTCTAGTCTAGATAGATATAGATAGATAGATAGATAGATATGGGGACATATGGAAGACGCAAATGCATGATAGCTTCATATGAGGATGCCATTTGTTCCCCATATAAAGCAGTCATTTTTTTCTAATGTTCAATGAAAAATATACTGATTATAATTGAAATGGTATTGATAAGCGCGTTTCTTGATAATTATATTCCATTCCACAATGAATATATATATATATATATATATATATATATATATATATATATATATATATATATATATATATATATATATATATTCGAAATCTTAATAACAGCACAGTTTGTGCACAAATGGTCTTGTTTTTATTATTACTATTATTATTATTATTATTATTATTATTATTATTATTATTATTATTATTATTATCAGTAGTGTTAACTGCGTTGTCGTGGTATGCAATGTTCTGTCCTTATATTCTGAAGCAACTTCAAAAGATAATTGAATAACTTTAGACCTCTTTAACATAAGAACCCGACCGGAAGTGTAATTTAGAGTCTCTTTCCTGTAGTTCATTTTGTTAATTAGCTGTCGCGTATCGTTCTGAATTCGGGTCCTGGAGGTTAATTCATTCGCTTGTTTCTGTTTTGTTTTGTGTTTTGTTTTGTTTTTTCTCAAAGAGAATTGGAAGCACGGTACAGAACTCGATCAAAGTTCTGAACTCCATTAGAACTCGCGGTCACAATTCCATTCTATTAGCTGCTTCGTTCTCGAGGCGAGCCCCCTCAAACCAGAAAGAGCGAATGCTTTTAGAAACGACACGAGGTGTCGTGGGAGAAAGGGGAGCCTCCGAACAGAATGGTTTAGGACAGGTCCACCATAAAGACAAAAAGGCGGCCCTGGAGATATTCATGGACGGGTATAGAACCATATGTGATTTAAATACACAGGGCTGCGCTTCATTGCATTTTCTTGTTTAAATATACGTGTTGGAGAGCGATAGGCATTTGTGTTTCGGAAGAAGCCACGTTGTTTGATTCCGAGTAGGAAGTTTCCTCCAGCTTGTAGTTTGCTGGGGGCCGTGCCTCGCCCGGCCCTTATGCCATTAATCATCCCGACAGCTCGCACTTCGCGCGGCCCGACTACCTCCTTTGAACTCCCAGTTAGTATTCAGCGCGCCCACCACGGCGCTGCTCAGAGCCTTGCAATGATCACCCGCTTCTTCACAAGAGCAGACCGCTGGACCCCGCGCAGGTTAGACCTTTCATCTCATCCGATCTATATCATCTAATAAAATCGAATATTCTAATTATCCGATTTTGCATTTTTTTTTATAACGTAACCAAAAAAAAAAAAAAAATGCAACAGTGGTGTATATTATAATAATAATAATAATAATAATAATAATAATAATAATAATAATAATAACAATAATAATAATAATAATGATGATGATGCAAGAGAAACAGCTGCAACAATTATACTCTTTTTTATACCATGTTTTCTACGAATTGAAAATAAAATTTTAAGTTTTCTTTTTTCTTGTCCTTGTTGTATTTTGAGAGTATTGCTGTTTCAAGAATTGCTTTCCAACCGTCGTTAGCGTCATTGTGCTTTTGAATATTACTAAAGCGCTGTTTGTAATGTAATCGACAGGAATATTTATACAGTCCTGTATTAAGCATAATAATTACAGAAAATCATGTTTAGTGTTTGAATGAGTATAATATTGACCGATCTTTAAAAATAATAATAATAATAATAATAATAATAATAATAATAATAATAATAATAATAATAATAATAATAATAATGTTGCATGCATTTGTAAGTTAGTTCCACAACGGGTTATTGTCCCGAGGCTGTGAAAAACATTGGGAAACTCCGTTGGTTTAATAATGCAATTGAGATTGAGCGCATCACTACCGTCAAAGTTTAAAAGCGCCTTTTAGCAGAGAGAAGTGTGGTTTTTAATGAAAGCTTAGCTCATGCCGTGTATACACAGCGTTAAACCGTTCCAGCAAAGTTTAGCAATACTGCGTCTCAAATTGTGCCTGGAAGTGCGTATCTAACGTGACACGAACGCGGATTAACGGGAAACGCTGAAACAGATACTGTGTGCTTAATGTACCATTTGCCTGTTATATTTGAAACGTCACCTAAAAAATGTACATTTGAAGTGACTTTCCTACCACTCTGCTGTAATGGAGCTCCCTAGAAAACATCGAAGGAGAGAGAGAGAGAGAGAGAGCGGGAGATATAGAAACAGTTCGTTTTAAATGAGTTACAGTCCCATTTTCGGAATTAAATCAGAGCTTAGCTCTAACTCGATTTGCAGCGTCTCTGCCCGGGGAAAAAGGTTTGGCTCGGTGTTGCCTCATTGCTGATTCGGGGAACTGGATAATAGAATTCACAATGCGTATCGCTTCCAGGCAACGCACCCCTCTACCCACGAACTCGGCACACAAAGAACCCCCTGTCCTGCCTCCAGGCTTACTACCCACGTACCCCCCACCTTCACGGACATGTGCAGTTTAAAGTTGGGCGGTGTAGCCCAGCTGTACACAAATATAGTGCACGGTCAGCAGAAAGAAAAAAAAAAACACACAGCGTAAAATATGTGACTCGGGGGCAACTGACAAACAACATGTGCATTGCGATCAATTACCCTTCTTCTAACGCCTTCAGATGTATATGGCAACTATTACAAAAGCGCATTCATATGCCAGCAAGCAGGACTTCACCGCACATTGCCTTGCAGAGCTGCGGTGTGATCGTCCAAGGAAGTGATTTATTTAAGAGTGTAGCAATCGTTTTTATTACGAGACCACGAACACTGATAACGAAATGTTGGGAAGATGTCTCTCTAATATATATAAAATTGAAGTCCGCTGGATCTGAATGCCTTGCTTGTTTAAGAAAATTCTTGTTTCAGTCGGTAAGCGTTAAAACTATCACAAACCCCGAGAGGATTATAGAAAAAAGAACACAATGGGTTTACAGAAAAACAGGTACCTACAAAACTGATTTAATTAATACAGCGTCGTGTGAAATATATATATATATATATATATATATATATATATATATATATATATTGACATGTTAAGACTGATGTGTCATGCAGATTTGTATTCATAATAATCAAATCATAACATACCGTAAGATTCTTGAATGAGATGTAATTTGCATTTTTAATCTATTTATTCATGTATTTACTCATTCGTTCCCTTTTAAATAATGCCCCCCTTTGCTGTAACAGTGTGTTCAGCAGAGGCCTAATTAAGCACCAGGATTAGTTAAAAATGCAAATGAGGCTGTAGTACATGTTTGTGATGTAATAAACTCAAGCTTCTGCGTTAGACAACGTCTGCCACGCATATGTTAAACAGCTAGTCGATTTAACTGGTAACTTGCACTATCCCATTCAAAGATTTTGCGATCTCCCTTTCGATAGATTTAATGATAGGGTTCAGAAAGCGCTTAATGCCAGATAGCCACTAATCAACATTTCCCAATTGTGGCAGATCTTTGCAGATCCAATTGTTAGCATTAGGGCGGTGGAGTGGGTGGAGTGGGGGTGAGGTGTTCTGCACGGTGTTGTATCAAGTTAAGAGGCGCCTGTCATGGGTTTTGATGTTTATTAACAGGTACAATATATAAAGCAGATGTAAGTTACGGCAGGTATTGCGCACTGTTAGGAAATAAGTAAACTGTATCTCTAGCCCTGAAACAATGTGTGTTGGTGCATGTATATTACCTTTTTTTTTTCAAAAATAGTGTTGCATTGTTGGTTGGCTAAATCATGCTTTTAGATCCATCGAAATAAACACATGCGGCGGTTTCCCTCGTTGAAATGCATTCCCCGCCCGCAGCACTGAATGCAACCCCTACTTTCCGCTGTGTTGCACCCGAATAGGAAGCGCGAGCCCCATTTTGATTGAAGGTTTTTCAAAAGCCGTCAAAACAATATGGCAACAAGACATGACGTAACGCACCGCAAGCGCGCGTCCAGTGACGCACAAAGAGCAGCGCATTCACAAACCTAAAGTACAGGCTGAGGCTGTACTGTGTTTTAATAATGATATGCCAAGCAATGCTATCTATCTATCTATCTATCCCACATGTTCAAGGTCAATCGTATATAAGGTTTAAAACATATTTTTAAAAAAGCCGTGAATTCCTACATGAACCCGAACTTCAAAACTTTTATCATTAAATTAGTATTTTTCATTTATATATTTCTATAATGTTTTTATAGGTAAGAATAATAACAATAGCGGGAAATGCATTCAAAAAGAAACAATAATGTTTACATCACATTCAAACGCAATATTGGGTTGATTTGATACAGCACTTACAAGCAATGCAAACCAAAATACTGTCATAAAAACTGTCAACTCGGTCAAAGCATGTTGTAATGCATAAGATAGCTGAACATGGAGTTATAATAATAATAATAATAATAATAATAATAATAATAATATTGAGAACTTCTTCAGTGTATGCACCGGAAGACTTTGGCCAAAAGATTATTGAATCGCTTCCTGTGCATGACCGCGCCTGATTATTTCCTGTGGGCTCGAGGTTGTCTTCAATGACTGTCCAAAGTGCTCTCGAGATCCGGTGACGCCTCCAAAAGGAGGAAATGCTTCAAATACTTCGTCCTAGACTGAAAACAGACAAGTGCAAGGTCTGGTTTGTTTTGTTCTCTTCCTCCCCGAAATCGACCCCCCCCCCCCCCCCTCAATCCCATTTTAAAGCGGTAAGGGTGCGCGCTCCCAAGTCTATTATCCTGTCACGGATCCTCGTCACACGGTAGGCACCGCTCTTCAGCCTCGCAGACGGCTTGCAGAAGGGCCGCGCTCTGCTCCCGAATCCATCGTGTGATGTCCCCACGTGACATGGAAAACATCGCATAGATAGACAACACAGAAACCTAATTAGCATTTAAACAGTAGCCCAGCTTCGTTCCTTTTACCCTGTCTGCCACGCATTCAAATCTATCTACCTGTCTGTCAATCGCAAGCACACAGCTGTTGGGAGTATTCTGTCTATCTCCCTATTTGACAGACGCAGCAATAAAATCGACGTGTGAGAAAGTAATGCTCTATCTACGTACGATACTGTTAAAAAAAACACTTACAAATTATACAACAACGGAGCAGTTCATGTTAAATTTGCAACTTTATTATATATTATATTTTGTAACTTTACTTTTTTTTTTTTTTACTTTTTTCAAAATAATATTATACCATTTTTAAAAAAAATATTGACAACAGCTCATTTTTATTAAAGGTTACCACACTCCCCCTAAAATACCCCCCTCGGTCACGATTTATTTAGTACAATTTTTAGCTTGTGTGAAGTCTAGTTCCTGAAGTTGCCCTGCCAAAACCTAGAGGAAAAAACACACATGCATTAAAATATAGATGCATGCAGGAAACTTCACGCGGTACTTGTGCACACAGAGACTGAAGCAGCTATACAGAGAAGATTCTTCTAGTTTTACCTTAAATTCCAAACCCGCGCGTCTCATGATGACGTAGAATCTTCACTAGACGGTGACGCAACGCACAACATTACGAGATGTCTGCTTCCGGTGTCGTAAGTCAGTCTTACTTAAACGTGTATGTTACATTCTTAACATTTACCACAACCCTTTGGCAGCGATTCGTATATTGCACAGTGCGATAAAAAGACTTTCAGAAGAGAATCCATTTCTGGAGTCGCCTCTACGGTTCTTACTTATTCCTCTGCTCGGTATTAATGGGAGTCAGCGTGAGCATCAGTCAGGAGGATGGATTATAACTCACAGGCTGAGGAGCATCTATCTCACAGATTTGACTTCCTGTATCGCGTACAACTGTTACTGTCCTATTAAGGGTCTGCGTTATCAAGATCAATGGCATTTTAAACGCGTTCCAGTTAAGGGTGATTGGTGACAAAGAAAGGGCTGCGCAACGGCGATGTGAAACCCGTGCCAAGCACCCAGCCTTGCTACAGCATCCTCCACACCGAGTCAATTACAATAAAAAGCAAAGACAAAAGGCTGAGGGCGGGGTTCAAATACACAGGAGAGCGAACAGTAAACCCCGCTGCTTTAACATCTTGCGGGAACCTCGCTTGACAGGGTTAATAATGGGGCAGAGAGATAATATAGGCGCTTCCAGGAATGGAAGCTTTCCCAGACCTCTCTGTGCTTTACAATGCTTCCCTATGCTTTACCAGACCTCTCTGTGCTTTACAATGCTTCCCTATGCTTTACCAGACCTCTCTGTGCTTTACAATGCTTCCCTATGCTTTACCAGACCTCTCTGTGCTTTACAATGCTTCCCTATGCTTTACCAGACCTCTCTGTGCTTTACAATGCTTCCCTATGCTTTACCAGACCTCTCTGTGCTTTACAATGCTTCCCTGTGCTTTACCAGACCTCTCTGTGCTTTACAATGCTTCCCTATGCTTTACCAGACCTCTCTGTGCTTTACAATGCTTCCCTATGCTTTACCAGACCTCTCTGTGCTTTACAATGCTTCCCTATGCTTTACCACACCTCTCTGTGCTTTACAATGCTTCCCTATGCTTTATTACACCGTGCTACGCTTATATAATCTTTTATAAGGGTTAGTTTACCATGGTTTGTTTATTAATACGCGTTACGAAGAGCATATGTTGATTTATCTATTTATTTATCTATCACTCTATTTATGTATGTATTCTATTCAATTATTTTGGATTTGTCTGGTATGGTTCTTTCCTTACACGTATTATTGAACGCTGTTATCGTGCGCTCGTTGTATTTTTTATTTTAAGTGTACTATCCAGTGAAAGCTGTTCCCGTGTTGTTTGAACTAATTAACTAGCTATTCAGACAGCACCATGATTGAATGCTTATCTGAAACCGCGGGGTGTCGATGCGCATCACCGGTCCTTTCAAAGCATCTCAGCAGCTATGCAAAACCTCTACTTACACGCTATTATTATTATTATTATTATTATTATTATTATTATTATTATTATTATTATTATCGAGTGTAACCACGCTGTTTAATTTCTAACTTTCTCGATTTGCGTGTTCCAAAATGTGGTGTTCCTACCGGAAGAGGAAGAGGAAGAGGAAGATGAGCCCCACTGCAGGACCTGATTGTGGGGCCCCCCCTGCCCAAACGTTAATTTAACCCTTATTTATAAACATCAAACATACCAAATCACGTGTTCAGTGTTGAACTATATTGAATTGTCTGCATGTTGGCATGTATGAAACAGTGCGTAATAAAAACGTTTTCCACTCAATAACTTTATTTGATTCTGCGTACATCTTAACATCCAACACGACACTATTTAATCATAAACTAGCAGGTTTAATCACCAATCCTACCAGGACTCCCCAATTCTGCGATCACAGAAATGATTACGGAATTCACAATTCTGCACAGACATTTGCATAAATTGTCTCACATAGGAAAGCATTATTATTATTATTATTATTATTATTATTATTATTATTATTATTACATCAGAAATACAGCCACGTTGATTCGCTGTAGGATATTTCGATGCCCGCAGCAGCACTAAGCAGCTTCCGTCTGAACTGTCCAGGATGAATCGTGCACGCAGAATATAAATCAGAAGATAACATCTGCTAATATAAATGTGAAGGATATTATCATTGTTAATAAATAACTAAATAAAAACTTTCGAACCGCTCCGGGGCTCTCTGAGTGCGTGGGCCCGCGTGCAGTTACACCTGCTGCACCTGCTCCCTCACTGGTCCCCTACTTTAAATAATGTTTATATGAAATCAGATATATTTATATGTATCACGTCTACTTACCTGCGTGAACGTGTCCCCCATTCTTGCAGTTGCCCCTTGTTTTGCTTGTGGCTGCCTGGTTGGTGGAATCATGGGAGAACCAGAGGATAATGGGAAATGGAGTTCTTTGGAAGGCGTTTTATTCAAGATTACTGTAACGAGCCGTGGCTTTAAAACGTGTGGTGAACATTTGAAACTGTCCGCCTCACCCTAGATTCAATCAATCAATCGTGGCTAAACGCGATAGGGTTCATGACATTAATATAAATTAAAACACACACACACACACACACACACACAATAAGCACATTCTGTGTGTGTTTATATATTTTGTTCTTATTAATTAATTATGTTTTTTCTGTTTGAGTTTTTAAAAAAAAAACCATCACAAACACATATGACTAAACACATTTCATATTGACACGCCCGCCGTATAACTAATAGACCGTGCGGACGATTCTTCATCCTTTAACCAATCAGGGCAGACACGCCAGCGCTGCATTCCGTGCCGCTGATTTTTCTCGTGGCGGTGACAGTCATCTATCTGTCACCCGCGCGCCTTTTCATTCCGGCGCTCGCGCGGGGTTGAGGAATGAAACAGAATAATGATGATTGACAGAGGCAGGGTTAAACCAGGGCCGCGTGCCACTGCCAGGCTCTGTCAGCTGCAAGGTGACAAGTTAACAAGCAACGAGAGCCCGTTATCCTGACCACAACCCCCGGGGTGTGACGTGGGGCAGGATCTTTGGAGATATTTCTCATGCCAGCACACATCTAAAGAAAAAGGAAAATGCATTCTCTGACTGCAAAATATCTATACATATGCACGTTTAGAACTAACAAGGCATATAAAAAAATATATTTTAATTAATCAAAAAATATATATTTATTCAATGTGTATAAAAATAACTAACTCCACAAATACAAAGCTAATGAAAGGCGGCACTGTCTGTCTGTATGTAGGCCTGTGTCGAGGAGGGGATAAGAAGCCATCTTCCAGACTGCATCAGCAGGGAGATCCTGTGCAGCCCT
>NC_081233.1:9735733-9763233 GCF_902713425.1 Acipenser ruthenus | reverse complement strand
GGGGGGGGGGGGTTGTGTGCAATCTGCAGGGCGTTTTCAAATAATAATAATAATAATAATAATAATAATAATAATAATAATAATAATAATAATAATAATAATAATAATATCCTTAGATTTGCGATTTGCATTTATGTCATAACTGAAACACTGGCATGCACCCTTATTTAAAATATCACATTTATTTCAATAAAACACACATTGCGAGCTATGGCAGCTGCGTGCGTTAGCTTGAGTTTCTCTGTGCACCCTGCGTGGAAACAGAGACGGTTGTGATTCTTGTAAAGCGCTGTTGCCGTTCACTCCTCTGCGTGCTGTTTGAGGCGGCTCTGTACACACGGAGTGCTGTCAGCGTGAGGGATGTCTCTCTCTGTCTGGGAAAAACAAACACACCCAACAGAAGCTGATTTCAAGATATTTATGTTATTCAAAACACATACAATCATTTAATAAAATGAGTTCAAATGTATCATTTGTCAGAGTTACATCGAAAGAGATTCATCTTGGAATGGATATATATATATATATATATATATATATATATATATATATATATATATATATATATATATATATTAGGCTTACCGATGCCAGGTGTATTTCAAAACTACCATCATGATGAACGAGTAACAGAACGAAAAGTTTCATTCTCCTGAAAACAAAACAGTAAAGATGTAATTAAAATCTTCTAATTTGAGTCGTATTGCTTGCAATATGCTCCAAACCGAACGTATACTGTAAACTATACTCCAGGAATGTGATGAAATGCAGCGTTATATCAGTGATGGATGTATTTCACTCGTGTGTATGGAAGTGCCGTATGTGATCCTTTTCAGACAGCATTGCTGAACCCAGGCAGACTTGATTGATTGATTCATTCATTTTCAGAAATTAAACACAACATTAAAAGTATTCTATTAGCCTATATAATGAAATCAGAAGTGAATTTATTAAAATAAAAACAAATCAAAGAGAAATATTAACGCTGTAGAGAACGTTTGAAAAGCAATTAACTCTAATTGTATAATCTTAAAATAGCGTGTAAAACACAGCATCGTGCTTAAGTGTTCAATATTAGAATGACACACTTCTGTAAGTTTGTATCGGGATATAGATAGATAGATAGATAGATAGATAGATAGATAGATAGATAGATAGATAGATAGATAGACAGATAGATAGAGAGATAGATAGATAGATAGATAGATAGATAGATAGATAGATAGATAGATAGATAGATAGATAAGGACCCCTTTTTAATTTCTTGTAGCCCATTTTACAAAAAAAGAGGCCTCTTACAAAAAAAACTAAACTAAACTTTACTATTCACTCCCAAGGACAATTATTATTATTATTATTATTATTATTATTATTATTATTATTATTATTATTATTATTGGCTATTAGAAACATCCTTCTGTGTTTATTAACTGATTAGGCATTACAGTAGGTTACAGGAGTTTTATATTTTGATGTAATGCTGTACAATCTTCCCATGGACCGGATTTCATTAGAGGTAGGATTTCCTTATTCTTTCAATAAAATAAAATAATAATAAATAAATAAAAATGCCTACTGTAGTTCGTATTCTGACACAAATATCCTCTTCGGTCTCGATTTTTAAATTACATTTTTAGAAATGTTCAAAGATTGTGTGTGGACTGTGTGGAGTTTCAGAAGTTGCCCTGCCATATGAAAAATCATCTATGCATTATAAAATAGATACATAGCTAGGAAACTTAACATGGTATAATTAAACACACAGTGACTGAAGAGGATATATAGGCATACAGGCATGCGTTCAAACTTCTACTAAATTGACTAGTCTTACACTTATCTGCGGAGACGCTTGTCTTTATCACGCTGGTTAAATACGCCGAAGTTAACAGAGTCAGCTTCACGTTACAAAGTTAAATCCACTTACCTTTGATTAATAGCATGCCAGTTACTTCACAGCGCTGTATGATCATGAATGAACAACACGTCCTGCGTGGATGTCCTGTAACGGCGGGGCAATGCTGTGTGGAGTGCAGGCCGCGTTGTTGTTTTTTTTTTGGGAGGGGTGGGAGGTGGGAGGGAATCCTTCTGCAAGCCTCATTGCTAGACTGGAAGTTACAAATATCTTTCATTAGCTCATCAAAATATCCCTTCCACTGAGGAGGTGGTGGTAGTGTGAGGGGGGGGGGTGTAGGGCTGGCCACTGGCCAAAAAGCAACTCACTCGATAATGGATCGAATTTCTTTGGCGTGTTCCTCTCTCCCTTTCCTCTCTCTCTCTCCCTCTCTCGCTCTCTCTCTCCTCTCCCCGTGGTCACTGAGTGAAGTGTCCGATACGCTGTGTTTATAGACGGGACACAAGCTAGGGGCTAGGTCAGGTTTCTGGCCACAGAGGAAGAAAATCAATGCGGGAGGGCAGAGAAGATTAAAATATATAATAATAATAATAATAATAATAATAATAATAATAATAATAATAATAATAATAATAATAATAATAATAATAATGAATTCATGCCCAGAGTTAATCCGCGGGTTGGAGTGCAGTGATCACATTGCAGGCAGCTACCTCGCAAGTGAGTCTAGATTTCAACACTTACAGCACGGATCCGGGTTCGCTAAAATGAGCTGCGCCGGAGAAGGGCGATATTCGGTTTCCAAGGATTTCAATTTGCACCAATCACCTTACCCCGCTCTGAACCCCACCTCCGCCGCGCAACAGCCTAACGTTCACCCCACGCCGTCCTGTAGTAGCGTCCCGGCCGGGAGTCTCTCCTTCAGCCTGGGGACACCTGCCCGGGCCGCCTTCACTCATCAGCAGGAGTACGTTTCTCCTCCGACCTACCTCCACCACCCGTATTCCAGTAGCCATGAGATGGACTTTACCGCCGCGGGCTACGGCTCGAGTTGTGCGCAGCCGGCGAGTTTTTCTGGGTATCAGTCCGGGTTAGGAGCGCTGGACCAGCGGCAGTATCAGGCTTGCGCGCACGACGGGACGAGTCTGCCCCTGGCCCACAGCCGCTCCCCCGGCCAGTCCCCCGGAGACGGGAGGGAGTCTCCTCAACCGCACAGAAGTTACGGCGGCGGGAGCAAAACTTTTGAGTGGATGAGAGTGAAGAGAAACCCGCCCCGCACAGGTGAGTCCAGCAGGCTGTCCGCTTCAGAGACACGGGCTTCTCGCACCGTCATACACGGAACCAAAAAAAAAGTTTGGACTTGTGCTAAAAACTTTTTCTTTCAACCATATATGTTTTATAATAGAATTCAGTGACTTATACTCAGTGCACTGCAGACTGGAAATAGTTAACGTGTATTATTATAGGCCTATTTTAATCCTAGTTGTTGTTATTATTATTATTATTATTATTATTATTATTATTATTATTATTATTATTATTATTATTATTATTATTATTATTGGGAAAATAAGAATAAGTTAGATAATTACATCCTATGTTTTCGGTTACATTATTTTCTGTTTGGGTTCTATGTTTAGTATGATAGTTCCCAATATACATTGCTGGGGGAAGTTACTTTTAAAAAGGAATTGAATTGAATTTTAACGAGTTACAATTTAAAAAAAAACATATAACACGTTATTATTATTATTATTATTATTATTATTATTATTATTATTATTATTACTGCTCAAAGCAAGTGTTAGGCCTTTACGTTTTACAGGAGCGACAGTACATCAGTTTGACAAGTCTTTAAAGAATGATACTGTTATCGCAATATGGAGTCACTAAATCAACTCTTCATGTCGGTTAGGCTAGTAGGGAGACTGTAAAAGCAGCGTCGGTTTTACCACTGAACTAATTACAGTGCACCATGAATGCGCCTGTATTTATAAAACCAAGCTGGGCAAGCCGCACCCTCGCTTTCTTACCAAATTCACTTTTCATTCGATTGCAAATGACAGAGACGTGTGTGTGTGTGTGTGTGTGTGTGTGTGTGTGTGTGTGTGTGTGTGTGTGTGTGAGCGCGTGCGCATGTCTGCCTGCCTGTCTATCTTCCATCTGGAGATTGTCAATGAACAATCGATATTTCAGTATGTTATTGACATTTTGGCTATACAAAAATAAGCCTTTATCCAAGGCAAGGTAACCTGATGTGCATGACCACCGGCTGCACTTACATACATGTCTTTGCTACAGGCTACAGTGAGAAACGCTTTTACCATCCGTGCTGCTCGATGCCATTTCTCACACAGCTCGACGGCAGTTGAATTATGGGGTGTATGAGCCGTGATTGCTGAAATATACTGTATCGATCGCTTTATATAATGTCGTTGTTAACCCCGCTACCTTATCACAGCAAGCTAAAGCGCGAGCAAGCCGGACCAGTCTCAAATACCTGCGCTTCAATCATTTACATTACAGATGCTCAAATAAGGGTTTCTGAGTGGCGCTTAGAAAGGGGATGTCTATGGTAATGGGATCGCCAGATTACGTTTATTGAAAACGGTCTCGCCACTAATCATTAAACTTGAATATATAGATGACGTGATGGGGAACCAGCATACAGTACGTCACATGTGTTCAAAAATGATTTCGCATCAGTTCTAGAACTGCTTTTTAGACAAAGCTAGATAAAAAAAAAATGTAAGATGAAAACAAACCGTTTTTAACACACGTCGAACTGGATTCTGACAAGTTCGGTGCCTTAATGTGATGCAAGAACATTCTAGAATCCTAATGCCGCCCAATGAAACGGCAAAGAAACACGCGCATGCAGCGATTAAGCATGCATTAGCCCGCTGGTGAACTCGCGATTCTGAAAATGATTAATGCGCGCCCGCTTTCCACTTTAGCAATCATACGCTGAGGTCATCGCCAGTTTAAGTAATGCTGGGGCCCCCCAAGTATCGTATAGCATTCACACATAAGAAAACTCAAGTGACCTCGTAGATTTACTCACATTGAAGTCTGTAAGGACACGGGCATGACAAAGTTTCTCTCTCTTTTTCTCTCTCTCTCTCTCTCTCTCTCTCTCTCTCTCTCTCTCTCTCAGGAATAAAAGGCTACCTCTATATGTCGAGAAAGGGACAGAGAGACTGGGCGTTAATTGAACTTGGGATAGTCGCGTAAAAGTTTCTCTCCAATTTCATAACTTTAATATGCGTTCTCTCTTTCTCTCTCTTTCTTTCTCTCTCTCTTTCTCTCTATCTCTCTCTTTCTCAGTAAGGCCGGCGGTAACTTGCAGCAGCGACTACCCGGGAGACGACCTCACGAACATCAACAACAACAACAGCGGTAGCCACGGCAACGGATGCGGTGTCCTCACCCCGGGCGCCGCGAGGACCAACTTCACCACCAAGCAACTGACCGAGCTCGAGAAAGAGTTCCACTTTAACAAGTACCTGACGCGCGCCCGGCGGGTGGAGATCGCTACCGCGCTGCAGCTGAACGAGACCCAGGTCAAAATCTGGTTCCAGAACCGACGCATGAAGCAGAAGAAGCGAGAGAAAGAGGGCTTGATGTGCGGGTCAGCCCTCTCCTCTTCGTCCTCCTCCTCCTCCTCCTCCTCCTCCTCTTCCTCCAGCGGCCAGGAGGACTCCCCCTCGGATAAATCTGACAACAGCGCGTCCCGGACACCTTCTCCGCCGCCTCCCAGCTCCAGACCCGAAGTCACAGCTCCTACACCGCTCCCTTTGTGAGTTCCGACCCTTCTTTGCAACGAATGACTTATAGGTTGCTGAGCTACAGCTGCAATGGGACCGTATTTACATATATCATTTTTTTAGGTCTTTTTCAACCCCCAGAAAACTATGGGTGGCTATCCCAATATAAACATAAACTAAAACCAGTTCTAATTCGAATCAATGGGGATTCGATTAGATCCTTCCAATTTGGAATCCCTGGTTGCATTCTAATGCTTCTATTTATGTATTTATTTTGGAGTGTACAGTAAGTGCAGCACGTATGGGAGGGGGGTGCATTACAAACCGGGTCGCTGGATGTTAATTCGAGTTCGCCTGAGCTACTGGTTTCTTTAGTGATTTTCCGGGCGTGTGTTGGGCATTGCAGTGTAAGCGCATCAGCACCCAGATCCTTGCTTTCTTAACTGCAGTGAAAAAAAAAATGCATTGACTTTTTATTAGCTGGCACGCTGACAGATTACTGTGACGTCACGCAGAGGAGCCTGGGTGCGTGCACGGTGTTACAAAACAGACCTGGGCACTCTGAGCACTCTGATTGGCTGCGCCGGGTTCCAAGCCCATCCAATGGTCTCAATACAGCCGCGCTGGTTCGGATCAGGACCTCCTGATAGCCTCATGTTACTAATATATGATTTATTTTTGTAAAGCCGTTTTTTTGTAAGCACAGCTGAAGGCGAGATAGACAGTCCACGTCTCCACACCTTGTTCATACAACACACAGCAGTGTGCCAATGTATCGGAATAAACTCCAGATGTGTCATTTATAACCTTCCTATACTCCCTGCATGAAAACCTCTGAGGTGAGGATTTCTGCTCAGTAATCGTGACACAGAAACAACAGGCACTCGTGTGTGAAAATGTGACACCGCTTTGTGCTTTAATCAGGCACCTTAAATAACTTCAAAGCCTCCTGCGTTTCACCACGTGTGGCTCCGTGTTCCTTTTCTCTTGCTGTTTTAAATCAATCGCGTGTGTGGTCTGTTAAAATCACCAATTAAATTAGACAATCGCTAATTTGCTTATTTTGCCAATTTACCAAGATCTTCAGTTCCAGTGGTATGATTTCATACGCACAGCGAATCAAAACCACCCAATACATGCGCGCGTGTGTATATTCCTGACATTGTGTAACCATACTGCCGCGATTCTTATTCGGGTCAGTTTTCAAAAGTCATTCTGAAGGGCTGCGCGCCCACGCACGCAGCTGTACGCGATGTTAACCAGTCTGTTTGGAAAGTGTGCGATTCATATAAAGCGTTATCCCTGTTGCAGTTAAAAAAAGGATCAAACTCGAGTAACCTTTTAAACATTACAATGAAGGTGATTAACCTTCAGCCCCGTCCAATGCGTGGAAGAAGAAGAAATTGATCTTTATTTTAACTCTCATTTGCACCGAATGTGTTTATAAATATAAAAAAAAGCATTCGGGATAATCAACGCGAGAAGTTACTAATTATGTGACAATCAAGTTGTGATTTTTCTTTCATATTAAATTAATACATAAATAAATAACTAGCCTTATCTTATTTTTGTGGCATGGTTTTGCAAGCCGATAATCTCCACTCCTTCGTGGCCTCTGTCGTATAAATCAAATGCCGGACCTCAACACTGTATTAAAGAGGTCTTCGCTGTTCTTGTGCAGATTGCAATGCTTTCGCAGTATGTTTGGTTTCTGCAAAGCAACGGGGCAAGCTGCTGCTGTATAAAGCGATTCTGATCGTGGTGCAAAAGTACATTTTAAAATCCCATCTTGTTTTGGTAGCAGTTGCAAAAGTCCCCGATGCACAACGCAAGATAACTTGGAAGCAGTCGGTACAGACCTATCAGCTGAATTATATTTTTAAAACCCGTAAAAGCTTTCTAACGTGTGCAGAGTTTCTGTTGGTTAATCGGAATACAGAAAGGATGCTATCTGATGCTCTGGCTTCAGCTTTACAACCAAATATCCCAAATCAACCCCGAGAACAAATTCAACACTGATTTAATTTACAGAGTTACATTTCCTTGTGTTTTTTTGTTATTTTAAATAGACCTATACATACAGTCACACGTTGGAGAATCGAGCGTGAATAATGTTATTTTGAAAGCATAAAACTGTAATATGAAAGAAATGAAATGCGCCACAAAACAATTGAAAGGACAGTATTGCATTTCTCATCAAATAAAGTCAGACTCGCATAATGATACAACAACGAGGCTGCGTTTTATTTGAATTGTGTTCGTCATGAGTTACACTAACACTCTTTATTTTTATGGAGCGCGTGTACAATCTGTTTTCTTACAAGCCCGGATCACACGCTGTGATTTAGGGACCCGAAACCGCTTTTTAATTCCGCCGGGCGAGCTCTTTTGCATGTCGGTCGCATTTAGTCCCCTTTTAAACGTTTGCAGCGTGTAGGGTACCATGCATTCCCCTGCACGAGCGTGTAAATTCCACCCCTGTCACTCGCGCTGCCATTTCTGTCTTCAAAGGTCACTGTCTAAATATATATATATATATATATATATATATATATATATATATATATATATATATATATATATATACAAAACAAGAATGCGTCGAAAGAGATCGGCTATCCAGCACCGTACAGCGGTTTAATGATACATAAGCCATCTTTCTAATCTCTGCTAAATACACCAGAAGAACACACTGTTTAATATTTAAATCTTATGTGTAAAAGATTTTAAAAATTGTTTTTTTTTTAAATTTAGAATATTCTTTTACGTTCACTTAAAAAAAAACACGGATGTGAACATAACTGTGTGAAGTATGCGTTTATTATTATTATTATTATTATTATTATTATTATTATTATTATTATTATTATTATTATTATTATTATTATTCAGCTATGTTACCTGTTAATAAACAGAAAAACTGACCCGAAAAACCAAAAATGTAATTAAACCGTGACTTTGAAAAATAAAAATAATGAAATATTATAATTAGTTTTAACTCAAAAGAAAGTACCTTATTTTGTGTGTGTGTGTGTGTGTGTGTGTGTGTGTGTGTGTGGGTGTGTGTGTGTTTCCTTTCAGAGCCTTAAGATTTGTTGCATATCTTTAACAGGTATATGATATGATATCCATAGCTATCTGCACTATCTTTACAAAATGTGATCCCTGCAGTGTGTTTAGGTTCTGCCAGCGTGTTTGCTCGAACGCTGCTGCGTTAGACTTTACAATCGTACAGAACGATGCGGGCATTTCATTAAAAAAAAAAAAAAAGTTTGGATAAAGAAAGCGTAAGATATTTATTTTCTTTAATTGTATTGTACATAAAGATCATCCTTTGATTTACTTAATGTGTAATGTATTTAATTTAAAATGCTTGAAGCTGTTCATAAAGAACCATTTCTATATTATTATTATTATTATTATTATTATTATTATTATTATTATTATTATTATTATTATTATTATTATTATTATTATGATTATGTTGTTGTTGTTGTTGTAATGTATCGGACTGTATTTCATGTTTTTGTTTTCTAATCGTGCACGGTTAGTTTTGCAAAATGTGTACGACCGACAAAACTCCAGAATGCCTCCCAGGGATAAAGGAGGGATGTCGGGACTGTTGGACAGGATGTTCTGGGGGGCGGACGCGTGCACAAGGTTTTCTGGATATAAACAAAAAAACAAGTAAAAACGACTACCTCTGCGGTGAAGACTATCAAAGGATCATACGGGTTTTTTTTGTTCTTGTGTACGTAATTACCTGTGCAAATAAAGTTCTCTGATAAGTATTGCGCTGTGTGTGATTGATGTCACGAGAAACACGTGCTCAGGTGATATTTCATTAAGGGATCACTGTGTTTACATCAAACTTGTTTTTCCTAATCAAACAGTCCCTTTGTTGATGCGCACGCTATATTACAGAACTGATTCCTACGGGCTTTATCATTTACTGAGATATGCGCCGAAAACAAAACCCCAAAAACTGTCCAAAGCTACAAGGACCAGCTAGAACAAGCCAAACGCATTATGGATTCCGGTGTACTGACTTTGGGAATCGCGTATCAAGATCTGCGTTTCACTATAAATACACGAAACGCTGTGTGAAGCGATTCATCAATAAGAAGGATAGTTTTTAAATATTGGACAGGGTAAAGGGGCACGTTTCAAACAGGATAGGCTTCACGTTTTACGCTTGAAATGACGTTGCAGAGTGATCGTGGTGGACTGAACCGCTTTTTAATTTCATGGTCCACTGTTGCAAGAAGCCCTTAAAAGAAAAAATAAGTAAAGATTTCTTGTTTGATGTTCTGTTTTAAAACTTTCTATTCTGTGTGGCTTATTTCAATTTTTTAATGTTGCTTTTGTAATCAAATCGTGAATCCTATATATTTCAAATAATTCAAACAGAATATATATATATATATATATATATATATATATATATATATATATATATATATATATATATATATAACCCCAGCATATCAGATAATAGGAAACCCAGCCCGGGTTACACAGAGTCGATAGAAACACGCGCCTGCCTGTTGTTTCGGGTCTAGTTAAGCATTGTAAATGTATAATGTATAATGTAACGCTGTAATGTAATCCTGTTATCTGTACAGTATATCATTATGCAGCAGCAGCATTCAAATGCATGTATTAATTATATCGGCTGTACGGCGGGGTCAGCCCCAGTAATGGCCCTGCTCGGTATGAAGCACTGAGAAAAACAATTCCGTTGTGTTACTTAGTATTTTTTTTCGGGGGGGGGGGGGGGTAATTTTGGCTTCATGAGTTTTTTGGGCTATACATATTGACAAAAAGACTATGGATAATATGAGGCTCTGAACCGCTAATGCAATTCTCGTCTGTCTACAAGGGTCGCCCAGCGCACATGTCCGGCTAATGCATTCTGTTGCTCTCGAGTTCACCCCTGACCCCCTGACCTTTGATCGCCCCAGGACAAGACCAACCCGGTCACCGACCACCCCCTCCCCTCCCCTCCCAAGTCAATGAGTCTGCGTTCATTTGCACAGCTCATGAATCCACTAGAACATCGATAGATGCAGCACAAGCAACAGCTAGATACATCCATTCTCGGTACAGGCTGCAGCGATACTTGAACAAGGTTTAAAATGGCATCGCTCGTTTGAATGGGTGTGTAATGCAGACAGGGGGGCTGCAGCGACAGTGAAGCTAACAAACAAGCTCACAGTGAAAAAAAAGTCCTTCTTTAAATGCCACCAAAATAGCGCATGTGCACTCGGATTATTATTTTTATTATTATTATTATTATTATTATTATTATTATTATTATTATTATTATTATTATTATTATTATTATTATTATCTGTATGTTTCTGCTTATGGTTAAGAATAGCTAACCTTTGTCAATCTCAAAGCAGACGTTAGCTGGATTTCTAGAAGCAGATTCAATAGAATATATTAACCAGCTGGCACTGGCAAAATGACTGTGATTCCTGTTTCACTAACGATTAAAAACACCGCAGATTTCAACCACGTTACTCAGCCAGTGGAGAGCATATGCATCAATAACCAGGGCTGTTCTTCTAGTTGTTGTTTTCTCATAGACACTTTTACCGACCTATACAGACATCAGCAGCCAGACAGACGCCTCCTTTTCTCGCCAGCACTGTGCGTTCCGTCCTTAATGTCGGGCCCCGAGCTTATTAGAAGACTCCATTCCTTTCGGAATTCGTTAGCTTGTCAAATTAGCCAAAGTTGGCTCCACCTGTGGCACAGACTACCAGCTGGTGAGTGGAGCCAATAATCCCTGTGCAGAACACACTGCCTCTTTAATCTACAAGATACAAGCAAACCACGATCCATTACAAACAGATTGCCGGCTGAAAAGACTAAATTAGAAACACATTGAAAACCATAGCTTCAAACCGAGTCAGAAAACACACAACATCTTGATAATGTCAACCACTATGCGAATGGCTCCCATTGGAGCGTAATGTATGCTTACAGGACGCTGGATTCTCAATAACTGTGCAGCAGGGTCTCGAGCTTTTATAATACATGTTTTTGAAGTCCATTGCATAAGATTGCATTGAATCCCACCAATCTACACCATCATAGGAAGAGAAAAATGCATTTTTGACTTGTGTTGGTCAACTTGGTGAAAAATGCTTGAAAAAAAATTGCGGGAAATAATTGCTTTCTATTTCATGAGCGTTAATAATAATAAAAAAAATGCTTCTTTTCGAACCCCAGAAATCCGAGGTTGCGCGTATGATTATTATGACGTCGGTTTAATGGTTGGACCGCGTGGGGACCCTTTGGTTCGATTTGAAATATTTGGAACCCTCTGGAGCTCAACGTTCTTCACGCCTTCTTCAACGCTGAACCAAGCGCTACTGTATAGCCATCTGTCTTTCTTAAATCTATCTACTCTGTTGTGTTTAAAACTCGGAAACTGATCAAGGCATACGTAATTAATCAATGCGCATTCTTTAAAAAACACAATTGCCGTTATGTATTTCAATACCTCAAAATGAATTAAAATGTTGGGTATTTTAAAGGGCAAATCGCTATCGCGGGTGGTGTAAGTCCGATCACTATTGATAGACCCTGCCGACCCCCTCCCGCCCCCTCCCGTGGAGCGCTTAGAAGAACGGTTACGACAGAATAATACCCGGCACCGTTATAAGCATTGATCGGACAAGTGCATCATATTCAACGTTAAGGAGGACGCTTCATAAAACAAACTTGAAGGGATTACTCATTTTAAATGGCTTGAAACTGTGCCTAAGAGCCGTATAGCTGAAAAATACAGGCCTTAGGGAGGGAGGGAGAGAAGGAATTGGCTAAATCTCCATTTCATTTCAGAACACTAAAAATATCAAAACGTGGATTCTGAAGAGGGGATGGATTATTATTATTATTATTATTATTATTATTATTATTATTATTATTATTATTATTATTATTATTATTATGATTATGCATGTAATGCTGACATTAAAATTCCCCAATGGGCGCCTGCTAATTAGCAAGACTTTCTAACACTGTGCCTGCGGTAGCGAGGAAATGCATTATCGAATGCATTAGGCATATTTGCGCTGCTAATCCGGCTCGTGCCAACAGGACTCTTTGCTGTATTATCTAATCGTCGGCTGATTTGAAGTGCGATTTGGGGGGGGGGGGGGTGGCTGCACCTGCTTCGAGGGAAGCGGAGGTGACAGGAGATCACAGCCGAGCTGAGACAGCACTTTGGGTTGATGGAAGCGTGTCTGAAGTGTCCCTTTCCGGATCGATCTTCCTCGCAACGCGCTGATCAAGCCCTTTCTGATAAGCCCTGTAAACAGAGCTGTTAAGAAATGCCAGCTCCTTACTGTCTCTTGTTTGTCTGTTTGTGCATTTCTGTGACGCCAAAGGAAAAAAAAAACACACACAACGGAGAAGCTTCTGTAAGGAAATACAAACCCCAGCATTTCCTTTAACCTCGCAGTCTTCAATCAACGCCTGCTTATTTATTTATTTATTTATTTTTGCAAAGATAAATCTGTTAATTTTGCAAAACTATTATTGTAGCACTTTTTTTTCTCCTTAAGGTGACATTAAATTACTTCCAAAATATTACATTTCAATTTCCGCTCAGTAATCAGTGACACAGAAACAACAGGCACTCGTGTGTGAAAATGTTAGACCGCTTTGTGCTTTAATCAGGCATCTTAAACAACTTCTAAAAAGTCTCCTGCGTTCGCCACGTGTGGCTCTGTGTCCCTTTTCTCTTACTATTTTAAATTAATTGCACGTGTGAGCTATTAAAGTCATCGATTAAATTAGACAATCATTGATTTGCCTTTTTTGACAATTTTCCAAGATTTTCAGTTCCAGTGGTTTGATTTAAATGCGCAACGAATCAAAAATACAGAAGCAATGGGGTGCTCTGATACAGAAGCAATGGGGTGCTCTGATACAGAAGCAATGGGGTGCTCTAATACAGAAGCAATGGGGTGCTCTAATACAGAAGCAATGGGGTGCTCTAATACAGAAGCAATGGGGTGCTCTGATACAGAAGCAATGGGGTGCTCTGATACAGAAGCAATGGGGTGCTCTGATACAGAAGCAATGGGGTGCTCTGACGCAGAAGCAATGGGGTGCTCTGACACAGGAGCAATGGGGTGCTCTGACACAAAAGCAGTGGGGTGCTCTGATACAGAAGCAATGGGGTGCTCTGATACAGAAGCAATTGGGGTGCTCTGACACAGAAGCAATGGGGTGCTCTGACACAGAAGCAATGGGGTGCTCTGATACAGAAGCAATGGGGTGCTCTAATAGTTTTGCACACTGTATATAATATATAAAATGCTCACTGCAGAAATACAGCAGTGTGTTTTCTTGTAAGGACTTATACATTAAAATGATTGTATAGCCTAAGGTGTCCCCATCAGTCATAAAGCATGCTTGTTAATATCGGTCGTCTGTCTGTTTCTCTCAGGTGTGAAATGTCTTTCAGTGATGAGAAGGGCTTGAAGATACCGTGGATGTGTGGCACAGATCCCCAATGGGGCGTGTTTCAACCCCTTTGAAATCTAAAACACAAAGGTTAGACCCCGGTCACTGTAGATGTGTGTCACCATACAGAATCCACACAGTGTCAAGCATATACATATATTGCGTGATTTTTGCATAAAGTATATTCCCAAACATTACATTAAAATCGACATACGTTTTAAATCCATTTGAGTTGTGTTCAGATTTTTTTAAATTGGTTTTGCAGTGAGGGAACATTATGTGGAATGTCTAGTAAAATACATTGCATTGAACCAGTGTGACTCTCCTGGATTAAAAGGGTTTTGATAATAATCTTATGCTCGTATGTATATAGATAGATAGATAGATAGATAGATAGATAGATAGACAGACAGGCAGACAGACAGACAGACAGACAGGCCTCGTATTTATGTAGAGTGTGTTTCGGGTTCGTGTCTTTTCAGCGCGGGTGCTAATCAGTCAAGTTTGTTAGGATCAATATCGTTCGCTTGCCCATGTAATTAAGGGGCAGCAGTAATTGCAATCTGCATACATTAAGCAAAGCATGGAGATTGTGAGCTAACAAACGTGAGCAGGGTGACACCGGCAAGGGCAGGCTGAGACTCGGGGCGAATGGGAATGCAGAGAAAGCGCGTCGCCTGGAAAAAGAAACACAAGCAGTGTCTTCAGCACAGTCCAGATAAGATCCTGCTCTCATTTCATTACTGTAGGCAGCGCCAAGAAATTAAAAAAAAAAAAATGTTTTAACACAGAATTAATTAAGTGGCTTCACTGGTTATTAGATTTGACCCCCCCACCGGTAATAGCTTTTGCATTTATTTAGAGTGCTCTGTGATGGTGAAGAGAAAATACATTGCATTCATTACAGCAAATGGATTAGCAACATAGAACAGCGAAAAAGAAGCCGTAAAGAAAGGGCTAAATTAACACAGCAGAGCTGCAGTGAAGATCATTCGGGCTGTATTTCTTACAGGTTTTTCCACAATCTAGTGTACAGTTGGGCCTTTGTGGGAGGGGCTAGACATTATTTAGCAGCCCTATAAACGGTGTAATATTTTAGAATCCAAGCTCTTTTATTAAGGGTGACCTTTGATAATTGGGAGGCTTGGTGCTCCAGTGGTTAAAGAAAGGGTCTTATTACCAGGAGGTTCCCAGCTCAGCCACTGTGTGTGACCCTGAGCAAGTCACTTCACCTCTTTGTGCTCCGTCCTTCTGAAGAGACGTGAATCAAACGAGGTCCTATTGGAAGTGCAGCAGAAGTTGTGATGCACAGTTCACCCCCTAGTCTCTGTAAGTCGCTTTGGATAAAAGCGTCTGCTAAATGACTTAATAATATTGCTGGTGCTATTCATTTTAATTCCTTTGTCAGCTTGATTTTAAAGGGGTGGTAATACTGGCAATAAGAGGCACACACTCACACACGCGTTCAATTACCTGAATGACACCGGCAATTGTTAAAATACTTCATTTTGTAAGAAAGCAATTTGAAAGCCCTTTGTGTTGTGAATGCTTCTCTGTCTTCACGGCGCTCTGGGTGAAGATGAAGGATGTCTCGCCTTTGGCCAAGGAATGAAGGCTGAGGAGAGGAAACGCACGCAGCTTTCCTCGTACCTCCCACACCCCCCTCGGCTGCTATACACACCTGCAGTACTTTACACTGATCCATTGATTTGTTTCTTTGTTTTATTCGTCGGGGGGTGACAATTATAACATCGATGCAACGCAAACACTGCATGCATTGCCCGTTGTCAAATGGGTCATTTTACACCGACAGCCCCTATGCATTGATTGGAAATAAATACTCACTTCTATACAGCTTCTAGCTCCAACTTGATAAATACTGTTTATTTGTATTATTGAATATCAAAAGATATAAGCTTTTGCATTATTTTATTTTATTTATTTAAATCATGGTTAAGAGTCAGACTGAGGAACTGCAGTGCCTGGCCATTTTATTAGGGACTGGCAGAAGATCATCCAAGTTCAAGTTCATCCCAAATGTGCTCAGTTGGATTGAGATCTGTTGCTTTACCAGACCTCTCTGTGCTTTACAATGATTCCCTATGCTTTACCAGACCTCTCTGTGCTTTACAATGCTTCCCTATGCTTTACCAGACCTCTCTGTGCTTTACAATGCTTCCCTATGCTTTACCAGACCTCTCTGTGCTTTACAGTGCTTGCCTGTGCTTTACCAGACCTCTCTGTGCTTTACAATGCTTGCCTATGCTTTACCAGACCTCTCTGTGCTTTACAATGCTTGCCTATGCTTTACCAGACCTCTCTGTGCTTTACAATGCTTCCCTATGCTTTACCATACCTCTCTATGCTTTACAATGCTTCCCTATGCTTTACCAGACCTCTCTGTGCTTTACAATGCTTGCCTATGCTTTACCAGACCTCTCTGTGCTTTACAATGCTTCCCTATGCTTTACCAGACCTCTCTGTGCTTTACAATGCTTCCCTATGCTTTACCAGACCTCTCTGTGCTTTACAATGCTTCCCTATGCTTTACCAGACCTCTCTGTGCTTTACAATGCTTGCCTATGCTTTACCAGGCCTCTCTGTGCTTTACAATGCTTCCCTATGCTTTACCAGACCTCTCTGTGCTTTACAATGCTTCCCTATGCTTTACCAGCCCTCTCTGTGCTTTACAATGCTTGCCTATGCTTTACCAGACCTCTCTGTGCTTTACAATGCTTCCCTATGCTTTACCAGCCCTCTCTGTGCTTTACAATGCTTCCCTATGCTTTACCAGACCTCTCTGTGCTTTACAATGCTTGCCTATGCTTTACCATGCTGTCACTGTGCTTTTACTGTGAGCAAACTTGCACAAGGGAAGAAGAGGATGAAGAAGATGAAGAAGATGAAGCTCATCTTGAATTGAACGCTAAATTAATTTTTAAATCTCTCCTGTTGCCTTTTCACATTTCTTTTTATGGTTATTATTGCTTCTCTCGGTGCATATTAAACTATAAAGAGCATTGGGGTAGTTAGATGTGATCTGTGGTTTTGTATAACAATCAAATCATACATAATGAAATATCCACTCGCGAATTGACCAATTATGAAGGTTTGGGGTGTGCGAAATGAGTAAAAAAAAAAAAGATGTGATTGAATAAAATGGTCTTAAATTCTCATCTCTTTCATTTAAACAAGCAAGATGCAAAATACCGTGAAATCAAATAACGCGTCCTGTGTTCATTGCAGTGTGATCAAGTGCATTCAAAATAATTTTACACAGCTCGATTTTTCCACAATTGCAAATTACAGCACTGCGTGCATTTCAAGCCATTGTGTAAGGAACTGTACAGTATTAACTACAGAAGATAAATACCCTGGATCAAATCAACCCAAGACATTACTTCAAACTCAACACAGAGAGATGAACAAGAGGGCGTGGCTGGAGGCGGAGTCGAGTTCAGAGGGCGTGGCTGGAGGCGGAGTCGAGTTTAGAACAGAACGTGGAAGCACTTTTTTTACACAGAGTTCTAAATGCATGGAATATCCGACCAGGTGACGTAGTAGGATCTAAAACACTACATTTAAAAAAATAGATTCTGTGCTTAAGTTGAGGAGAATAGGGTGCTCACAAGGGACGACCCTGATGGTTCAAATGGCCTCTTTCTTTTGATTAAAGTTTATTAAAATGACAAAGCTTCGTTTACTGTCTCCAAAATATGTTGGACATTTTATTTGTTTTTACTGTACATCTAACACGCAAAACAACGACTCTGGTGGGACTCGAACCCACAACCTTTGAATCACCTCTCACTGTGTTTAACTAGAAGTCCAATGCGCTATCCATTGCGCCACAGAGCCCCACGGGTACAACAGACGCCCCCTAACTACTCAGTCCTGCACTGTCTCAAAGGGCTTCTATCATGACGTCAGTGCTCCATTGCTTAAACCACTCGACCTGTCTGCAGTTTAATCTACACACACACACACACACACACACACACACACACACACACACACACACACACACACACACACACACGTGCATGAAAGCGACACACACTTAACACGCACTTTTTAATCAAAACTGAAACTTAAAAGTGTGGAGCGAGTTCAAAACGCAGCCGCAGGCTCTCTCTCTCTCGTGCACTCGCATTTTAGAACCCGCACGCACCATCATGCGTGCACGGGGGGGTACGCGCACGTCGAAAGCAACCAAGCAACGTGTTGTTGTTGTTGTTTTTTTTAAAAGAAAAAGTTGGTTTTAAACTGAAATCTAGTCTCTCACACACGAAACATAGTTTACCGTTTTAAATGGGGATTATCTGTTGCCTTTTTCCAGATAAGAAACATGATAAGTGCAGCTAGCAAAAATAAAAACATTTTAAAAAAAACTATCGCTGTGCAACGCTGAAGCCAATTCGACTGCTAAATTGAATATTACAAAACACACACGTCGCTAAATATCGCATTTAATTAGATGGCTAGTTCGAAAGTCAATTTATTTATGTTTATATTTTAAAATAAATAAATGCAAAAACTCGACTCTGGTGGGACTCGAACCCACAACCTTTGAATCACTCTTCACAGTGTTTGACTAGAAGTCCAATGCGCTATCCATTGCGCCACAGAGCCAGCTGAGCAACAGGCGTCTCTGAGTCAACTCGGAGAAACAGCACGCAAACTCTTTTTTGATGCACAAAACGAACACTCCGAACAATACATTTATTCGCCAAACTTCAAAGTGAAAACGGATGCAACGTAGTAACCCTTTCGTGCACGATGACGTCATATGAGTACGGATACATAAACGACCCCCCCCCCCCCATTTCATTTTTTTGTCCGACTTTCGGTTTTCTGCAGCTGCAATTAGGTCACCAGCCTGCTGTGCCCTGATCTGTTCTGGTAGCAATTAAACAGAGCCTGATATAACAACAGCAGCGTGATTATAGCGAGGGGCGCTTCAAAATGGCAGGGTGTCTGTTATTCTAGAGATGGGCCATTAAACTGCAAAAATGCAAATGTAAATACTGAGTCCTTTTGTAACCCTAAAAATCACAACTAGGGTAGATCGGCTTGACTCGGTTTCTTCTAGTTTCAATAACACTGATGAAGACACTAGCATTAGAAACGCCTGTCTGCTTGACTCGGTTTCTTCTAGTTTCAGTAACACTGATGAAGGCGCTAGCATTAGAAACGCCTGTCTGCTTGACTCGGTTTCTTCTAGTTTCAATAACACTGATGAAGGCGCTAGCATTAGAAACGCCTGTCTGCTTGACTCGGTTTCTTCTAGTTTCAATAACACTGATGAAGGCACTAGCATTAGAAACGCCTGTCTGCTTGACTCGGTTTCTTCTAGTTTCAATAACACTGATGAAGGCACTAGCATTAGAAACGCCTGTCTGCTTGACTCGGTTTCTTCTAGTTTCAATAACACTGATGAAGGCACTAGCATTAGAAACGCCTGTCTGCTTGACTCGGTTTCTTCTAGTTTCAATAACACTGATGAAGGCACTAGCATTATTATTTATAGATCATACACAGGGAGGGAGGAAGCGAGGCAGTGTGGCTCTAGTGGAGCTGAGGAGGGACTGGGAGGGAGGGAAGCAGTGTGGCTCTAGTGGAGCTGAGGAGGGACTGGGAGGGAGGGAAGCAGTGTGGCTCTAGTGGAGCTGAGGAGGGACTGGGAGGGAGGGAAGCAGTGTGGCTCTAGTGGTTAGATCTGAGGAGGGACTGGAATCAAAGGAAGCAGTTTGTACTGTATACTCTACTACAAGCATACATATATATTCACAGTCCTTTTCTGTGTGCACCCATCCCACTGGAGAAGGTAGCAGATCAGTCCCTGCCTGATGAAAGGGGACAGCGTCTCCAGCACTGCCACAGCAAGCCTGTGTTTCTTGTGTAGCGGTTTATTTTAAACAGCTGTAAGCCCCCCCTCCCCCCCCCCCCCCCCACAAGATGAATGACTCCAGATATGAACAGCCTGCAATGTTTAGGAATCCGTGCTGCGAGGGGGGAGTGAGAGAGAACCACAGAATCAGGCAGCCCTGGTATGTAGAATTGGAATAGAAGTAGTCGTCTTTTACAGCCATATTAAGGACTCTTCCTGTGTTGTGTCTTGGCAGTTTGCAGTGTGTTTACCCATGCTGCGTGTTTTTAATGCGGCCGGCTCTTATGTATCACCCCATTTGTCTGAGTCCCTCCATTACCAGTTCATTTGGCGCTGGCAAAGCAGCAAGCTATTAGCTGATAGGAGACGGATGAAAGTAAAATACAGAGAGAGACAGGTCAGAAACACAGGATGATGAGGATAGTAAAGCACAGAGCAGATAATGAACCAGCGCACCTCTGTAAGGATAGTAAAGCACAGAGCAGATAATGAACCAGCGCACCTCTGTAAGGATAGTAAAGCACAGAGCAGATAATGAACCAGCGCACCTCTGTAAGGATAGTAAAGCACAGAGCAGATAATGAACCAGCACACCTCTGTAAGGATAGTAAAGCACAGAGCAGATAATGAACCAGCGCACCTCTGTAAGGATAGTAAAGCACAGAGCAGATAATGAACCAGCGCACCTCTGTAAGGATAGTAAAGCACAGAGCAGATAATGAACCAGCACACCTCTGTAAGGATAGTAAAGCACAGAGCAGATAATGAACCAGCACACCTCTGTAAGGATAGTAAAGCACAGAGCAGATAATGAACCAGCGCACCTCTGTAAGGATAGTAAAGCACAGAGCAGATAATGAACCAGCGCACCTCTGTAAGGATAGTAAAGCACAGAGCAGATAATGAACCAGCACACCTCTGTAAGGATAGTAAAGCACAGAGCAGATAATGAACCAGCACACCTCTGTAAGGATAGTAAAGCACAGAGCAGATAATGAACCAGCACACCTCTGTAAGGATAGTAAAGCACAGAGCAGATAATGAACCAGCACACCTCTGTAAGGATAGTAAAGCACAGAGCAGATAATGAACCAGCACACCTCTGTAAGGATAGTAAAGCACAGAGCAGATAATGAACCAGCACACCTCTGTAAGGATAGTAAAGCACAGAGCAGATAATGAACCAGCACACCTCTGTAAGGATAGTAAAGCACAGAGCAGATAATGAACCAGCACACCTCTGTAAGGATAGTAAAGCACAGAGCAGATAATGAACCAGCACGCCTCTGTAAGGATAGTAAAGCACAGAGCAGATAATGAACCAGCACACCTCTGTAAGGATAGTAAAGCACAGAGCAGATAATGAACCAGCACACCTCTGTAAGGATAGTAAAGCACAGAGCAGATAATGAACCAACACACCTCTGTAAGGATAGTAAAGCACAGAGCAGATAATGAACCAGCACACCTCTAGCTCTGCCAGTTCAAAGTCCCCCCCCCCCCCCCCCCACCATCTCGGTTACCTTGGTTACAGACAGACAGCTCTATTCAAGGTTGTGCAGCTCCCAGCATCCCTCTGTGCAGAGGCCCGCCTCCTTCGTGCAGCCGCGTTTCCCATCAGCCCCCACTGAATGGAGCCGGGTTCATGAACTTTCCCTCCGAGCCAAGCAGGCCCACCGGCCTTGACCTCTGACCTCCCGCTGCCCGCAGACACTCACCAATGCAAGCTCAGCTGGCCCTGGTCATCGCCATGCCAACAAAACAAAACAAAAAGTCAAAATTCACGTCAACAATCTTTTTCAAAGCGTGAGTGTGCCTGTATGTGCGTGTGTCCGTGTCTGTGTGTGTGCGTGTGTGTGTGTGTGTGTGTGCGTGCATGTCTGTGTGTGTCTCTGTGTGTGTGTGCGTGCATGTCTGTGTGTGTCTCTCTGTGTGTGTGCGTGCATGTCTGTGTGTGTCTCTCTGTGTGTGTGTGCGTGCATGTGTGTGTGTGCGTGCATGTCTGTGTGTGTCTCTGTGTGTGTGTGTGCGTGCATGTGTGTGTGTGCGTGCATGTCTGTGTGTGTCTCTGTGTGTGTGTGTGCGTGCATGTGTTTGTAAAGTCAGCACCTAAGTTTTAACAGTTATGTATGATACAGCTTGCAGTTATTATTCATTAATAGTTCCAGATTGTTATTTAAATTAAAGCTGAAAGCGCCCATTCGCACGCTGCAAAAATAAAGAAGGGAAACATGAACAAGAAAAGGCATTCAAAAAATAAACAGATCCAGAAATAATTCTGCAGACGCTGGTAGATTTATGATATTTGGAGTTCCAGAATTGGAAACAGATTGATATCTGCAAGCGTGTGGGTGAAAATGCCACGTGCATCGCACACACACACACACACACACACACACACTGTGCTTTACAATGCTTCCCTATGCTTTACCATTTTATAAGGGGTGAACTTCGACACACAAATTAATTGTCATGTCCCTCTGTCCCCCCCCCCCCCCCCCCCCCCCGGCAGATCTGCGCGGGCTCCGGGCTGGGCTGTGGGACCTGGGGAGGCGTTCTCTAATGAACGTGTCAGCAGCTGATGGCAAGTCAAGGAGCACAGGCGTTGATTAATGACTGGGGAGGGAGCGTGTATCAGGCAGGAGGGCTGAGGAAGCTTAATAGGAGTTCAAAGGAGGATTAGAGCTCTCCTGTCCAAGATTGCTTCCAATTTACTGTGTGTGTGTCAGTCTCCGTGTGTGTGCGTGAGTATGTGTCTGTGTGTCTCAGTGTGTCTCAGTGTGTGTGTGTGCGTGTGTCTCAGTGTGTGTGTGTGTGCGTGTGTGTGTGTATCAGTGTGTGTGTGCTCATAGTTTACTTTGGTTTCCCGTGTTTTTTTCTTTAATGATCTTTACAATGCTTTCCCTATCCCTAATTACAATTTGCTCTGCTTCTGCAGTAGGAAACTTTTCTAAGGGACAACCCTAACTCCCCCTCACCCTCCTCACACTCTCTCTAGTTCCCTCTCTCTCTCATCCTCTCTAGTTCCCTTTCTCCCTCCCTCTCCAGTCACCTGATCGTCTGTGTTTGGAGCAGCAAGAGGTCAATCGGCACAAGAGGGTCACCACGGGGTCACGCTGAGGTCGACCACTACGATCAGCCAATGAGCAGAGAGCCTCGGCCAGCCTAGCAGAGAGAGAGGGAGGAGTCACATGACCTCTGAGCGAGAGAGAGAGAGGGAGAGAGGGAGAAAGGGAGAGAGAGACGTCACCTAGCCGATGATTTATGATGCTTTTACTACCTGTTTAGAAAATGGAGCTGTCTGTGAAACACCCTAATTAACCCACTCCCAGGCGACAGCTGTACAGCATAATTGCTTTCTGTTTGTTGATCCTGTTTGTGTCAAGGGAGAGGAGAAGAGAGGGGAGAGGAGAGGAGGGGAGAGGAGAGGAGAGGGGGGAGGACGGAGGGGAGACACACACACACATCATGAGTCATTATTTCACAGAATGGAATAATCACACACACTCAGGCCCTGTCTCTAAAGTCATAGCCACAGAAACTGCTGCCTGACTTATCTGCATCAACTGTGCTATTATACTCTGTATAATAATAATAATAATAATAATAATAATAATAATAATAATAATAATAATAATAATCATCGTTTGATTTGCTAAGCGCTCTGTCCCGTTGGTGACAGTGTGGGTACTGCTTTACGAGTGCCATGCACTCTGTGATTCGTTCACACATAACTCACGCGCCAGCATATTTGCAGGAGGCTCGTAAATAACTTGCAGAATAGGAGATCATGTCGGCTTAATGTTCAGTCAATAAACCCCACTGTCTCTTTTTTTTTTTTTTTTTTCTTACACGTCCAGATTTATGGGATCCGACAATGCTTTACATCAAAGGCAGAGACAGGGACCGCACGGGCGTTTCTGTGACCGTGAGAGTGCGAGGTGGGTGTGAGAGACAGGATAGCCGCCAGCGAGGGGATTACGATGAACTCTCTGCTGTCAATGCAAGCGTGGCAACGACAGCGCAGGTGCAGAAGATCATCGGAAAATAAGAACATGTTACGAAACGAGGGGAGGCCGTTCAGCCCCTCAGCGCTCGCCCGGTTTCTCCAGTGACTTGAATCAAAACTCCACACTCAAGACATCGAAAGAAGACCGAAACGTTTCTCACTGATTCAGGTTTCTTTTAGGCTTTCTACATACCAGATATGGAACTCATGTCTATAAAAACATGCTTATAAAAAAATTCAAGGTCATTAATCACACCTTAAAAGGTACACACACGTCTGCTGTCTGAATTGTATCATCTCCTTGCTGCTAGGAGAGGACTGGCTTTCCTCCTTTCCTTCTTGTAGGATTTGCCATTTTCCTCTCGTGAAAGAGCAGCGAAACCTGGCTGTGACAGATGAGTGTCCCCGCCAGCACTGTGCAGAGAGACACTGCGCCCTGCCAGTGCAGTAACCAGAGCTGCCTTTGTAACAAAGACAGAGGCGCTAATAAATTAAAGGAGACATTAACTGAAACATCAATAAATAAAACACTAATTAAAAAAGTGATTAGTGGCTATGCATGGCTCGATTGCACAAGAACATGACAATCTGTCCACATTAGAATCAAATATCCAGACAAAGGACAGAGGAGGAAAGCAGAGCCCGCTGCGGGCTTAACCCCTTCAGTCCCATCACAAGAAAGAAAGAAAGAAAGAAAGAAAGAAAGAAAGAAAGAAAGAAAGAAAGAGAGAGAAGGAAAGAAAGAAAGAAAGAAAGGAGACCCTTTAAAATGTTTACAGCAGCCCTCTGGTAAAAGCACAGCACATAAAATCCAGTGAAGATAATGAAGCAGCCCCCTTCTCAAAGCACAGTGAAGATAATGAACCAGCCCCCTTCTCAAAGCACAGTGAAGATAATGAAGCAGCCCCCTTCTCAAAGCACAGAGAAGATAATGAACCCAGCCCCCTTCTCAAAGCACAGTGAAGATAATGAACCAGCTCCCTTCTCAAAGTACAGTGAAGATAATGAACCAGCCCCCTTCTCAAAGCACAGAGAAGATAATGAACCAGCCCCCTTCTCAAAGCACAGTGAAGATAATGAACCAGCCCCCTTCTCAAAGCACAGAGAAGATAATGAACCAGCCCCCTTCTCAAAGTACAGTGAAGATAATGAACCAGCCCCCTTCTCAAAGCACAGTGAAGATAATGAACCCAGCCCTCTTCTCAAAGTTTACTGCTTTGGTATCCCCCTGGTAAAAGCACAGCACAGTAAAGCACAGAGAAGATAAGATTTACTCTGAAGACCCCTGAGAAAGACTTCTAGTGGAAACGCTTGTCACTGAGTTTACACTGAAGACACTGAGAAAGACTTCCAGTGGAAACGCTTGTCATTGTAAAGTTTCTGTTGAGAGTTCCTCAAGGGGCCTGTGCAGTACTGGAGGAGGTGATCTTGAGATCCAGACAGAATGCAGGAGACACTCTGTAATCAATGAGAGGGCCGTTGTTTCTCCAGACACTGATTCAATAACCCCCCCCCCAATTCATCACGATATTGATGCGGCCGCGGTCTCACCACGCCGGGGTCACAGGGAGGTCAGGGAGTCGATACCCGCACCTCGTCCAGCTGCCATTACAAGAAAGGTCCAAATGTTTCACACAGTGCTTCCAATGCACTCAGCATGGGGATGACATCACAGCTCCCTCCTTGAAAGGGTCACACAGCGGTGCAGCTCATAATGTGGCTGCCCTGTGCTTGTGCTACCATTGCCCATCAGTACAGAACCATTGCCATTGCTGTGCCCCTGTCCGTCTGTCTGTCTGCATTGCCACTGAAGATCATTTGGGAAGGACATACAAGATCATACTGTGGTCCCATTCTACCATGGCCAGCCTCACCCCATTGTAGCTGGCCCTATACTTGGGCTACCATTGCCCATCAGTACAGAGTCGTTGAATAGCCATTGCAGTGCCACTGTCTGCATTGCCACTGAAGATCATTTGGGAAGGGTATAGTTATAGCAGTGGCACCCCATGGTAGCCGCCATATTCTTGTGTTACCATCAGTACAGAATCACTGCTATTGTAGGGCCACTGTCTGTCTGTCTGCATTGCCATTGAGGATGATTCAGGAAGGGTAGAGCCAGCATACTGTGCTGCTATTGAACAGATTTCTCTGCCGGACACAACAGATCTGGCAAGGTCAACAACTTCCTGACCTTGGCTTTCAGCCCTGCAGGGGTCAAGGGAAGAGCTCTGGGTTTCCTGTCCAGCTGCTTCACCCCCAATGTGTCCAGAGACCCCATCTGATCAGCACAGTGACCCCTGGACTGGTCAGAGCGAGGACTGTCAGACACAGCCAAGGACAGATTGGCCAACCACAGGAAGACAAAACGAGTCTGAACAGAGCTCTGAATCAATCTTTCTTTCTCCAACCACTGAGCTTCTCAAACCCTGCTGCCTTCCACACTGCAACCCAGCTCTCTGCATGGCATCACAGAGACACACCCGGGTGACTGGCAGGTATGAAGACAGGGTCTGCACCCCCCCCCCCAGCACGGATCATTGAGTTAATTAACAATCCCGTGCCAGGGAGAGGAATGGCTGTCATTAGAGACGTCTGATGTGCCACGCTCACAGAAGACAACGCTAAACATTTAACCCTCTCCGTGCGAAACCAGCATTTTTCTCGTTCTGTTTTTCCAGTAACGGATTTCTGCCGCCCCACCTGCTCCTTGATAACTCTGCCTCTTTCCCAGCGAGCCCCAGTGCAGCACACACGCTCACTCGCAAGGCTGTCTTCAAAGCTGCAATGACTTCGTCTTTCATTTTTATTTTGTATCCTGACTGGTGAAGAGTTTGTGATCATACACAGAAAGAAGGACACATGATTTATTTAAACCTCACGCAGTTTTGGAAAGCAAAATGTTCCCGCGTTGAAATTCGAGATGCACCAAAGTATTGATTGTTTTGCCTCAGTTAAACAATGACTGGTCAGTTGATCAATTGTGAATCGTTTTTGCTTCTCATTTAAATACGGATTTCTGAATGCATATATGATGTGGCCGAGCACAACGATCTATGATAATGTTCACAACCTGAGGTCAATTAGAAACAGAATTACACTAAAAAAGCAGCACAAACCATGACCCACATTAACATGTTTACCTGATTTATTATAAATAATAGTCAGAGATAATCACAGTTACATTGTGAGTGCAGTGGATTAGGAGCTGCACAGTTACACTGTGATTGCCCTCAGCTCTGATTCACAGGCTCCGGTGAAGAGGGCTTCTTTGCTTCATGCTTTTCAATGATAAAGTTATTCTAGAGCTTGGTTTTTATTTAGTGTTAATGAAGGATGAGGGACTAACAGCATGGGCTACAGTCAGGCATGATGCTAAACTATGAGTTATACTCTACTAATACTATACTATACTAACCCTAACACTAAACTACACTAATACTACACTAATAATATGCAAATACTATACTATACTAACACTAACACTAACAC